>NC_060271.1:30307882-30410330 GCF_021613505.1 Equus quagga | reverse complement strand
AGTTTGCTAGAAAATTACAGACAAAGGAGGTGACAGCAGAGGGGCCTTTGCATCCTGATGAGGTCTTCGTGAGGCAGGCCGTGGACCGAGGTTCTTCTGTCCAGACGACGACATGCTCTGCAGACTGGAGGGAAATTGTGGGGCGAGCTCTCTGACCTGTAGCCAGTCTCGGTTTGTCTCCCACTTGCCCTTAGTTGAATGTGTTTTCAAGTGCCCACGGGCAATGTCTTTATTACATCTTCTTTACCCATTTAATTATTTTAACGCTGCTGTGAGAGGCAGCTTGGGAAATTGTAGTTAATTTTGTAGATTCAATAAATGGAATAGGAAGAAAATCTTGAGTCAGGCTTGTCCTCTGTCTGCCAAACTTGACTGCTTTTCAGTAAGTACCAAATTTGGTGTGCTTTTTCGTGTATTTATGCTTCTGCTGCTAAGCTTGATAAAACCAGGAGGGGGGGAAAAATAAAACTGATGATGATAAAATTTGCATATCTACAGCCACACCTTGTGTGAAAATATTAATCGAGCTGTATAGAAAGGTAATGTGTTAACTTTTTGTCATTTGTAATACAGTCACTTGTATGTTATCCGTGTTTCATATGTGTTTGGATGGTCAGCATCTTCAAAAAAGCAACTTTGGGTACCAGTTTGTTACGTTATGTGGTGGGATGACCTAGTGTTATAAACCGACTTGTGCTGTGAGGAAGGACCGCTGTCCTGACCGTCCCACGCCGGGTGTGTCAGCGTGTCGAGCGGGTGCCTTGCTTGTGATCTCCTTGGGTGCCTCTAACAAGATGAGGACTCCTGGGGCCTCCCCCAGGAATTCTTCTGCATCAGGATGTCTGAATGTTAAGGCCCAGAAATCAGCATTTTAAATGTTTTTCCTTAGGTTGTTCTTAATCACACTAAAGTTTAAGAGCTACACCTTCTTTAGGAAGTAAAATTTTGAACAAGATGCAGTATTAGAAATTAATATGATTTACTCTGACTACAATTCTGTGTATGTTTTATTACTGATAAAAGAATGATCAATTTTCTTTCTTTCTTTTTTTTTTTTTTTTTACCAAGCTCAGTTGTAACTATCCCATGCTGTCTGATTAGGGTAGCATTCTGGGATCTTCCTTATATGCCCATGTTTTTTGTTGGTTGTATTATGTTTAATCAGGTAACTACTTTTTTTTAAACCCCCCCCCCCCCAATTTCCCCATTAGTTTAGAAATTAATGATTTTACTAATGTGGTATTTTACTGAAATGGCTTCTGAATTTTTCGAGTTACTTTTGGATAATAAACAGTACTTTCAGCAACATCTCTGAGTAACTTGTTGAAAGTTATTTCTGGCTCTCTGCACAGACTTTATGGTGAGCCAGGGCTGTGTTGATTCCTCGCAAGTGTCAGAATGTTCTCTTTGAGCGTGCTGGCTCTCCCTCTTCCCCGTCCTGTGCTCTGCTTCCCCCTCCCTCCTTTTTAAACTCGGGGCATAGGTGCTGGAATTAAAGATTTGTCCCCCTCTGATTTCAGGGAACTTCTGCCTCATCCTTGAGCTCAGGGAAGTCAACTGCTCCAGTCATTGAGTAGGATTACAAATAACTTATTATAAAGATATCTTTTGTTATTTTATTGCTCCCGGAAGGAATGTGGAAAACAAAATACAGGATTTCTATAATGAGTATTTTTTAAAATGAGGGGAAGTTGGCGATTATTTAACTCTGGGGACAGGCACACCTACTAGTTTCCCTTCTTTGGTTACCTTCCAGGACCGTCTCACAGAACAAGAAATGACTTAGATTTCATAAAACCCGCAGTAGACTTTGTCTTTGCCCTGAGACGAGGATCTGTACCCCCCAGGGACTGAGTAGAGCTGTGCTGTCCTCTATGGTGGCCATTGGCCACGTGTGGCTGTTTAAATTTAAATTAGTTAAAAGTAAACAAAATAAAAAATTCAGTTCAGTTGAACTAGCCACGTTTTAAGTTTTCATTACCCGTATGTCACACTTTACTACTGTGTTAGACAGTGGTAATATAGATAATTTCTGTCACTGCAGAAAGTTCTCTTGGACAGTGCCGTACTAGACTGGCCGTTTTTAAGAAGAGAAAGAGGCGAAAGAAAGAGCAAAATAATAAAGACCTGAATTGCCACCCTTCTTTCCACAATGCAGCTTTTCCTGTCTTCTGGTATCCTTGATTAAAATTCAGAGAAAGCTCTGTCGTTTTGAGTATCATCACTTTGACCCTGTTTCTTCATGTTTCTTTCTGACTCCCAGGCTGGCAGTGATGGAGAAAGCATAGGAAACTGCCCCTTTTCCCAGAGGCTCTTCATGATTCTTTGGCTCAAAGGCGTTGTATTTAGTGTCACAACCGTTGACCTGAAAAGGTAAGCCTTGCTTGTGGTTCGGGATGGCTTGGGGATCTTCTTCACCGTTCTCAGTTTGAGTTTTCACCCCATCCTCACTCTCTTTCATATGTTCTCTAGAGGAAATATGTTGTCTTAACGTTAGCTGATTTAGGGGCAAATTTAACTTGTGTAAACATTACGGATAACTCACAGTGTCAGTCAGTTGTGTGTGGCCACTCAGTCTTTCAGGAACTTATTGTATGTTTACCTTAAATTTCAAGAGCAGCACCGGGAGGTAAGTTTCAGTGTGCACGCAGTGAAATCTTTGACTTTCCAGTATAAACGTGGAGCCTTGAAGAACTTTCTAAGCAGACAACTTCTTGGTCTCAAAGGTGCTAAACACGTGGCCTTATTATCTGGATCCTTACAGACAAGAGTGGGATTTTAGGAGGCTGAATAACTGCTTTGGTCTGTTTCATTTAATCTACCTCTCAGGGAATAAGAGGAATTTTCTATAATATGATTTTAAATACAGTTGTATAATAATAATCGTGATTGTAATTATATTAAATTATTTAAACATAATGGTAAAAGAAGAGCAATTATTCATGGCCCTGTGATTGTTCTTGCTGGTGGAAGAGTCGCTTCTAACTTGCTCTCCGTTGACCAGCATGGGAGGGCCGGGAAGAGCCCTGATGTGTAGTCAGCTCTTCCTACTCAGGACCGTCTCTTCCTCCTTAGCAAACGGGTCTGAGGTAAAGACCATTTATACTTAAAAAAAGAAAAGTTTTAAAATCAAGGTTTAGAACGGTTATACCAACAGAAAATCTAGGGTTTGGCAGTGGAAATGTATTCCTCTTGACACAAATGCCACAACACAGTTTGCTGCTTGTTTTTTACGCATATCAGTCGTGAGCAGTGTCCGAGAAAAAGTACTGACAGGCTGTCAGTTGACGGGGAGCAGAATTCGTGTACGTTATCCCTCTGGACATCTCACAGTGAGCCTTATCTGAGAACTGTAACCCCATTCGCACTTCTACTCCAGGGTGTCTGTCAGTTCCTTAAAATTTATTCTTTACTTGCTGTGAGTGCGGTTACTTGAGATTTTGCAGACTCAAAGTTTATTTATTGAAAAAAACCATGAGGTTTTCCAGGAACCCCTTTAGTTATGTATATGAATGGAGAGAGGAGCCTTGGGGATAGTAAGAGTTAAAACCACAGGCTCTTTTGAAGACATACCTAGCTCATATTGGACAGACCTATTTTAAGAATGAAATAATTCATATGGTTACCCTTCTATTACTGTTTTTTTCCTACATGCATTCACAAAGGAAGTTTCCCAATATAACTCCTAAAAATAGACCATGCCGCCAGGCACACACCCTTACTGTGTCTTAAAATACATGGGTTTCTCCTATTCCATTTTTGGCTTGGAGCAAGTAAGCTGACTGCCATACTTTGAAAAAGCCTTCTTTGAACAGCTCAGTACACTGCTTGATTGTGGTGTGTATCAGTCATAGTGCCACAAACCATGGGAATCTGGTTCGGAAAAGGAAGTGGATGCATAATGGCTATTTCAAAGTCATCTGTTTCACTTTTCATTTCCAAACTTTTCAGTCATTATTCCTATAAGTTCACTGCTATTGGAAGATTTGTATTTGTTTAAGAGTAATATATCCTACATGTAAAAAGCGACACATGGGAAGTAGGATGAAAGATTTAGGGCCTCTTGATTAGAAAATACTACCACTCAAAGAAGATGTATGTTCATTTCTTAGGGCTTTGCATAAAGTCAACAGTAGAGAGCACTTAAAATTGGAGCCTGTATTTTTTTGATTTTCTTTAGAAATCTTATGTCTATGGTACATCTGAAAAATGCTTTTTAACGGCAATTAAAAGTATGTGAGTAGTACATGATAATGAGCCTCCTCCACCCCCAGTCCCTGGTCGTCACTTCCTCTTCACAGATATCATAACATTTAGGTTTGGTCTCTATCTTTCCAGACCTTTCCTATGAGTTTACACACTTACAATCTTGAGTAAGATTTCAAAGAGAAGGTACCCCAAGAGAGTGAACATTGGCTCAAAAAACAAAAAACAGTGTAAAATAAAGTTATCACGGAGGAATAAAACATCCTATAGTAAAAAGTACCTTTCATAATATGTTCTTAACTTTAAACCTCGAAACATGACTGATTTTAGAAAGCTGTGGGGGAGAAAATGCCTGTAGTGCTTATTTTCCCGATAATTGCCTAATTCCTCGTGGAAAGTACTGATCCCGCAACAAACCAGTGAAGAGCAATAGAATGCTCCTGAGAGCTGTCTAGAAGCCCGCTCTGTGCTCTGAAAACATTATTGTTACTTGACGTTTCGTCCATAAGAACAAGCCAGTTTCTGGTTCTGGTGCTGTGTGACACAAGCTTTTTGAGTCTCAGTTGGCGTTAATGACTGTGTTGGTGGTGTTCATGTGCCCCTGTGAGGCCTGGAACAATCTCCCGTCGCTTGCCTGCCAGTGTTCCCTTATGCTTCAGTGGGAGTCATTTCTAAACCTAATTTTCTCCTCGTGCTGCAATTGTATTACAGAACTTTTAGATAAAAAACATGCCCAGGCTTCAGAAGAATTTAGGGTTACGTCAACTGCCATTGGAGCAAAAGCTTCAGGTACATCTTAGTGAAAATACTCAAATTGAGGGCATATTTAAAGATGTGTCACATGTCATCAAATGGGGAGCAGCCATGGCATAGTGGAAGCTGCTAGGGGCAGACACCTGCTTCCGTGTGGAGAGAGCCCTGACACCGGCTTCCTGGGACCTTGGGCGAGCCACCTCATCTTCTTGGAGGTCACTTACCTCATTTTTAATTCAGGAAAAAATAAACTGACATTTCTTCAGTGTCTGCTATGTCCTAAACACTTCTCAGGGTACTTTCTGCTATTCTTACTACCCATTTTCAAACCTGTTATTGAGTGGAATTCTTTGTTTTATCGCACTGGTATGATACGGCCTTTCTGGCTGACAGGTTCGCGGCAGGGATCAAAATCTTTATGTGAAGACTTCCACTATCTTCGTTACGCCCAGAAGTTCAGCATCCTTAGAGCACAGATAAGCCTGAGAGGTAGGCGGGGGAGGATGACGAGGAGAACAGTAGCACCCCGGGGCAGGACAGACAGGCACACGTGCACACACGCCGAGACGCTGACTTGGACATAACTGAGTGTGGCCATGTTTTGTCACATACTGGTTGGGATCTCCTTCTCTGGTTTTTAGAAATGAGAGTAGAAATGATAACTTCAAGAAATTAGCTTCTTATTGTAAAAGCAGTGATATCAGCTATATTACCAGTGAATACACTCTCTCCTTCAGGGTATTCTCTGAGAAATTAAATAAATTGGAGAAGACCACTTTTAAAAAGTCTGGAAAATGTTTGCTTCCATTTTCCCATTCTCACCTTAAACGCTGAAACTCTCTCATCCTTTGTGTTGGCACTGCTGCTCCTTCTGCTGCAGGTGTGGGCGCACCATTTGTAAGGTGTTGTGCGACTCAGAGCCACGGGGAAGCTGCCATAATTGTGGTTGAAGCTCTGGAAGATTATTATGATAGTTTAAACTTTACAATTTGTGTGATAGTTTAAAAGGTTACAGTGCAGCTATAAAACAGACATCTCTGCGTATCTTAAAAGGCAGAGAGACACTCAGAACAGAATAGATTCTTGAGATAGTTTGCTTTCATTATCATGTTTCTGTGGCTCCACCCTTCGGAAAACAGCCTTCAGCACGTTGACAGATCAGCTTGATTTCTGGACGGCTCCTCCGTCACAGCCGTGTGAATGCTATAGAGAGACTAATGGAGTGGGATGGCAAGGCTTTTAGAGAAATCATCCATTTCCTGCTGCTGGCCCGTCAGGACAGCGTAGACTCCATTCTTACCCTTTGTAAAGTTGCCTGAGCTGCATGAATCCCTTGTTGGAACAGTCTTAGGATTCAAGATATGTGTCTCATGAATGCCTTCTGGATCACGCGTGTATCCGTGTGTGAGACAGACAGACAGACAGACATGGACAGTCAGAGAGTAAACTCGCTGCCACATGGCTTTTTGTTCTTTTTCAAGATGATTTCAAAGATGGTGAGTCCTGTTGAGGCCACAAAGAGCTGAATTAGAAAAATGGATTGTTAGTGAATATTTTTCTAAACCTAACATATAAACTCTGCTCCTCTACTGTGTTAATAAAATCTGTTAAGAATTATAGAAGCTGTATTTGAAACCTTTTCATGGGTGCTATTTTGGTTTAAAATGATTGCTCCACAAATTGACGTTCAAGTGGACAAAGATTAGCAGTATACCACATTTAATCAAAATAAATAAAATCCTTTAACTGGTTGAATTGGGACAGATAGACACGTGGTTACTTAGTAACTGTGTGTCTTGGTGAGTCCATGATTCATTCATTCAATTAGTGACTTTAGTATTAGTCAGAATATAGCAAATCTAGTGAAGAATAATTAATACGAGTGTTCTGAAACAAAGGATTTCTGGTGTTAACTTTTTTTTTTGCATATTTGCTATATCGTGTCCAATATTTTCTTGATTTGTGTGAATTATATGCCTTGGAAATGAACACCTTCAGAAGGGAACTCAATTTAAAAGATAAGTTCTACATACTTAGTATTTTTTATCTCCATTTAGTGGGTCACCTAGTTACAGGTGGCGCGTCTTTAAGAAGCAGCTCCACTGTCTTAGGACTGTGCTGTACTCATTTTATACCCAGCATCTGGAACTGACTCACCAGCTGGACATCCTCCAATTGTTGCAAGTCTACGGAATTAAATTTTAATTGAAGTTAAGCCACTTAAGTTGCTTAAAGTATTAACTCCTATAAGGTTCCTCCTTCTCATTCCTTTCTTTCCCTCTCTTTCTAGGTTTAGTTTGTTTCTCTTTATTTCCTTTTGTTCATCTAGAAACAAAATAGGAGAGAACATAAGAATGTTTTTTTCATTTAAATGACTACTATGGAAAAAAAGGGGCTACTTTGATAAGTAACGCTAAAAATAAAACAACACCCCAAACACTGAAGAATATTTATGCTCTTATCTCAAGGCATGAATTCTGTGCATTTTGCTTTTTTCTAAATATCACTTAAAGGAAAACATTTGAGTGAGTTTGAATGAATTGTTGAATATTTATTGAAGGCCTTTTATGAAATAAACCGAAGATGTCCTGAAATTTTTAACCATTGCCTGTTGGTTCAGTTTCATTGATCTCACACTGCAGTTCCTGAAATGTTAAGTTTCTCTGAAGCATCTGTAAGATGAGCCTTTGTGGGTCAAACAAAACACCTGAGGCCTTAGAGTGCCAGGTGAGGACCAGACGTTGACTCTTAGATTCTGTGTGGTCGATACAGCTTCTCCATGTCACCTCAGTGCTTAACACCTTGTCCCTGTATTTGAAGTCTACGACTCTCTTTAGAGGCATTAAAGTTTCTTCTCAGAGCTACTTTCCTTGGAGTAAGGACCTAACATGGTTGTCCTTCATCTCAATAGCTCATCCCTTAAATAGTTTTATCACCTTTGTTTTTTAAAAACCTATGTGGCCTTTCAGCAGAAACAAGATGGACTACTCACTAGTCACTAGTGTTAGTGGAAAATTGGTGATCATATGCCTGGTTTCACTTTACTTACCTGCCTCTATGTTAATCAGATTTCTTCTTACCAATTAGTTAATGCTAGGTAACCAGTTTGGAACCATCAGACTCAAATAGAGTTTAAAACTGCCAATTCCACCTCCTGCATAATGCTCTGTTAATTTGAAAGCAAGAAGGATGTTCATTTGCATCCTTTGGTTTAGTTCACTTTCATGTGCATTATTTGATTTGATATGATAGGCAAAGCAGGTTTTATATCCATAGTGCAGATGAGAAAATCCAGACCCAAAGAGGTTGCGATTTACTTAGTCACGTGGCTGGGGAATGGAAGAACCCAGTTTGGGACTTTAACCAGGTCCTTTTTATTTAGTCTCTGGTTCTTTCTTCTCTATCTACTATGCTAACTTTATTTCTCTTCTAATAAATATTTTTGTTTGGAGAGCTTAAAAGCTGTCATAATTAATATAGAAGTAATAGCTTGTTTATTTTGCTGCCCCCCCACATGGGTTATTTTTAAAGCATTAGTCCCTTTCTTCCACTTCACCTGACTCTACCCTAGTCCTGAAAAAATTATTTGTAAAAAACACAGACATATGTTATTACTTTACTCTTAGGTATTTAATATACTGTTTGTTAGTCATAAAAATGTTGATGGATATGTTTTATAACTTTAGAATGAGAAAAATGTTTTCCAGGTGATCACAATTTGTATATAACAAGATTAAAGAACGTTCTTACCCATCGCTGCCATCATTTATGGGAGATGTGTGTGTTCTCTTTCTCTCGTGTATTTTCTGCAGATTTTATTAGCCCTGCTTGCTTTGACGAGATACTCTTCTTTCTTACCTGTGCTGCCTTTTTTTTTTTTAACTTTAAAATGTTAAGATTTGAAAATAAATACATAAACCCTAAACTGTTGGTGTTTCTGTATTCTTGATTATGTTCAAGGTCTTCTTGAGTTGAGGAGGAAATAAGTTAGAAGTCGGAACAAGTGTGAGTTTGTGAGTGAGAATGTGAGTGGGCAACTTGAAGACGAAAGATGACTCTGCTCTTGGACGTGCTGGACTCTTCAGTGATCAAAGAACAGGTGGTCAGGATGCTGAGTAAGGAGGAGGAACCAAAAGAACCAATGAAATGAACAATGGGAAAGGATTCGTTCTAATTTAGAGTCGAGTGCTTATCAAATTACTGGAATCTTATAGGCACACCTCACTATTTAAAAAAATGTGGAGCCGGAAGACTTACTCAGGTGTCATATATTCCGATTGTTTTGTGCTCGGCTTTACCTTGTCAGACCAAAGAATGCTTAGTACAAGAATCAGAGTTGAAAATCAAATCAGATATTGACTTTTAAAAGCCCTCTTTTGGAGCCTAGGTTCTTATGAAAGTTGACAGAAAACATGTCTTAATTTTTCTTTGAGTTGGGGGGAGATGGGCCCTAGAACTTGGGTAGAGGGAAGGCTCTGAGTTAGAAAACGTGGGCTAATTGGGTGGTTAAGTAAGAAGCCTTTGTCTCTTTGACTGGAATGTAGTCATAGAAAGATGAGGTACTCTCTAAATCTAAACTGAGAGAGGGGGAGAGGGAGAAAGGGGAAGAGAGAATGAATACGAGTGAGACCGGGGAAATGGATAAGCTGGACCGAGAGTAGATTTTAGGGTGCGCTCTATTTTTAAAGTTCTTTTCAATGAGAAAGTGTTTCACCTTGATACACTTGAGGATATCCTTTATTTTACTCAGATTCTGTGCATTTGTGGTAAGAAGGGAAGGAAGGAAGGAAAGAGTAAAATAGGAGGGGAACAGTTCTTTGAAGCAATACATTATCGTGCTGCATTTTTTAAGTTTTATCCTTTTAATTATGAAAGCTTTCAAACATACACAAGAGTAGAATTGACTTCCTCATAACCTCAATTCAATTATCAAGATTTTGCTATTTGCTCTGTCCCTTTTTCTTCTTCTTTTTATTTATTTATTTTTTTCTGAAATGTTTTAAAACAAGTCCTGGGAATCATGTCATTTCACCCCTGCTTCCTTCAGTGCGTGTCTCCAAACACTGTGGACGTTTTCTTACCTACCCACAGTGCCATTAGCACATCCGGTTCCCAGTGTATAATTGGATTTCCCCATCTGGCTCCACAATATCTTTTTATCTTTGGCTGGTTTGGTCAAATCAGGACCACACAAATTCTTCTCGTTATATTTGGTTATGTCTTTTAAATTTTTCTTCATCTACAACAGTCCCTTCCAACCCCCGTTTGTGACTTTTTTGCCCCGGGGCCATTGGCTGGTAGAAGTCTAATCAGTTGAACTGTAGATTTTCCCACATTCTGGATTTGACTGATTGCTTCCTTGTGCTATCATTTAAGTTTGTCCTCTAACCCCTCCTGTTTCCTGTAAATGAGCTTTTTCTTACTCTTAAATTATTGAAGATCTCAAAGAGCTTTCAGTTATGTGGGTTATATCTATTGATTTTACTGTGCTAGAAATTAAAGCTAAGAAATTAAAAAAATATTTATTAGTCCAGTCATTCATTCATTCATTCATTTTTTGCTGAGGAAGATTCGCCCTGAGCTAACGTCTGTGCCAATCTTTCTCTATTTTGTATGTGGCTCGCCACCACAGCGTGGCCATCAAAGGGTGGTGTAGGTTCGTGTCCGGGAACTGAGCCTGAGCTGCTGAACGGAGCGTGTTGAACTTACCCACTAGGCCGCGGGGCCGGCCTCACTACTTCATTTAAATATAATAATCATGAACCCATTATTTGTTATCATCAAAAACATTTAATGAAAGACAACTATATTTTCCAAAACAAAATTAGTGAGAAGAGTGTTGTTGTGTTACATTTTTGCATATCTCTAGTGTCTACCTTATAGAAGACAGATTCTTAGTCTACTTCTGTATACATTACCTTGTGACATCATACGCCAAGTAGCCTGTGGAAACCTCCACTGCACAGGCATGAGAGAGTGAGAAAGGCAGATGACGTCTTAGTGTTCTGAGAATGATGTTGACCTCTGGGTCCCTAGATCCCACTTTGAGAGACAGCTGCCCGAAGAAGCTGGATTCTAGATTTGGGTTCAACTTTTTTGCTGAGAATACTTTGTGGAGGCGTATGCTCCACCTCTCATCATTAGGATGCACACCGCGTCTGGTCGTAGTGTTGATTCTAGGATTCAATGGTGGGCTTCAGTGAGCCAGTTTGATACAGTTTTTGATATAGTAGTGCCCACACCTTGCTATTCGTAGTTGTGAGCATACCAGTTTTGGCATCTTTATTAGTGTTCTGTGTGTTTTCAGTTTTTTCTAATTAATAGGAGAAAAATGTCTTCATTGTTTAGTTTGAATTTCTTTGATAACTTTTTTGACATTTTTTTCCCTGTGTTCACTTATTTTATCTATTGTTTATCAATTTCTTTTGACCCATTCCTATTTGATTTTTTGATGACTTTTTAAATGAATTTGGACAAAATTGTTATCTAATAAGATCTGTGTAATAAAATCTATATATTTTATATCCATATATATCTATAGCTATATATGTATATCTATATACAGCCTTTCTTATTCGCTATAATATTTTGTCCGTTCTGTGTTGCCTTTTACCTTTGATAGTGCTATCTTTTGTATATTGAAGTAATTTTGATATTAGATAGTCGAATCTGGTGATCTTTTCCTTTGTTGAGTCTAGACTTCTGGGAAATGGAACAGAGGTAGCGTCTGAATTTGGAGTCTTAGAGTTGAAAAGGACTATAGGAGTCAGCTCCTTTGGTTTAGAAACACACACACACACACACACACACACACACACAGAGGAAGGCCTAGATAAGTTATGGTTTACCCATCTTTCTACGATGAGTTGGTGCCAGAGTTGAAACTAAAGACTGACTTTCTAAGCCGTTTTTCCCCCTCATTCTACCACCGTTTCTAATAAGCACCTTAGTTGAATTTGGAATGAGAATGAAGGACTTTGTCTTTTGGTTAAAATCAAAGACTCCTAATTTTCTTACCATAAATTATGTGCTTTGTGGAGGCTTGCTGCTTATTAGAGTGCTATTGCAGCTTTTATACTTAGTGGAAAAAAAATACTATTTCTTATTCATTTTTTTATGTGTTAAAATTTATTTTATTTTATTTTTTGGTGAGGAAGATTGGCCCTGAGCTAACATCCGTGCCATTCCTCCTCCAGTCTGTATGTGGGACGCCAGCACAGCACGGCTTGACAAATGTGTAGGTCTGTGCCCAGGATCCGAACCAGCTGATCCTGGGCTGCCAAAGCGAAATGCATGAACTCAACTACTACGCCACTGGGGTGGCCCCATATGTTAAGATTTAGAACCACTCTGAGAATTTAAAGTATTGTTTCTCAGTGAGAATAAAAAATGATCCAATTTTGACGACTGTTTTGCCTAACAGGAAGCCTGCAGACCTGCAGAACTTGGCTCCCGGGACTCACCCACCATTTATAACTTTCAACAATGAAGTCAAAACGGATGTAAATAAGATTGAAGAATTTCTCGAAGAAGTCTTATGCCCTCCCAAGTGAGTATCAAAGAAAATGTGCGCGGAAGTCTTGCCATCTCTTTAAAGCTTTGTCTTACTGGCCCTTAGGGATCTTTATCCTGATGGTGCTTGAGTGAAATTCTCACAGTATTAAGTTGGACTGACTAGGGCTTCTTTTCATCCATTATAATAATGCCTCACAGATGTCGGAATTGGCTTCTGGCTGGGCTAATAAGCCATGCGAAGAAAGGCAGGAATCTGATTAAGCTGTGGAGTACATGGTAAAAGTAGGTTTGGGACAGGAAGACTGGTTATTTCAGGGATGTGCGTCCCAAACTGAGAGAGAAGATTCCGGAGAAGAGATGGGCGAAGAAAGAGTCAAACTGAACCCAGCCAGAACGTCTAAGCAGGAGTGCGCTGCATGTGGCTGGGGGGTTTCCCGTCAGGCCATCTTAAAAGTCCTTTCTGAAGCTACCAAGGGAGTTGACATTGTAAACTGTGTCCTGGGATTCAGTCTTTATTGCTGTATTTCTGTGAGGTGTTTTAGAGTCCCAGGGTCTGCGGATTAGCCCACATAGTTAACGACTTGAAAGTGTTCAACTATTTCCTATAACGTGAGGTGCCGGTGAGAAACAGATGTACTGTAACGGCAGTTACCTAAGTTGCCGATATGCAGTTTTGCATCATGCTGTTAATTTTGGAATAGGTTCAAAGCATGATTGGTTTCTTTTAGGCTTTTCCAGTTTCACTGTCCTGAAGTATGTCTTTTCTTCTGGCCCAAGCCAGAAGTTAACTTACTAGTTACAGAAGTTTCTTACTAGTTAACTTGACTTTTACCCTCCATATCCAGATAAGTTTCCCGAGAATGGGGTTTTTGGGTCAGAGGATTCTAAAATAATTACTCAGTATTCATTCATTCATTCATTCATTCATTCATTCTGCAAACAGATACTGTGCAACAAAGCCCCGTGGATGCAGTGTTGACTAAGAGAGTTCCTGCCCTCCAGAGGCGCAGTGGCGTGTGTGGAGCTGTGGCGGTGGTGTGGGAAAGGGAGTGGGGTCAGGAAAGGCTTTAGAGAAGAGCTAACACTTGAGTTAAGCTTCCATTAAAAAAGAAGAGTGACGCTCAGCAGTGAAGGAAGGCGTGGCAGGGATTCCAGGCAGAAGGCTGATTTTGAATAAATGATGTTTCTTTTGGGGACCTGAAGGGTGGCTGGAGCTCGGCCTGCGGGAGCGGGGTCTGCAGAGGGAGGGCTGCTGGGAGCATGAGGAACAGGGCCTCTGTCTTTAACCAGCCTGTCTTTTATTGCCTTTTCTTTAGCAATCTTGTGCTAAGCCTAAAATTTCATTTTCTTAGTCCTGTATTCTAAAAATTTATCCTCTGCCTTCTTTCCTGTTCTGAGAGCCTCAAACTTCTTTTCTCTCTCCCTCCAGGAGTCCAGACCTTCCTCCTATCCCCAGCAAAGCTTCTCCAGACCAACATTAACAAACTATATCTTGGCTTTTCCTCCAGACCATGTTTATAATTGATTACCAATAAACCAAAACTGGGATCTTTCCTTTTTTTTTTTTTTTTGAGGCAGATTAGCCCTGAGTTAACGTCTGCTGCCAATCCTCCTCTTTTTTCTGAGGAAGACTGGCCCTGGGCTGACATCCATGCCCATCTTCCTCTGCTTTCTATTTGGGACACCTACCACAGCATGGCTTGCCAAGCAGTGCTATGTCCTCACCCGGGATCCGAACCAGCAAACCCTGGGCCGCCGAAGTGGAACGTGTGCACTTAACCACCGTGCCACCAGGCTGGCCCCAAAACTGGGATCTGTGTAAAATATAAATTGAAGCTTTATACACATCAATAAGGAACCATTAGGAACATGCATTCAACTTAGTGGAAATAGCTTTTGAAAGATTGTTGCACCATAGAACCCGCTGGATCCCTTTGTGTTCTTAAAGGTCTGTCAGCTCAGAGGGAAGTTCCGTATTTGCCAACTTGTCCTCAGACACTGATGAAAGTGATCTTCCTCTCACGTCACTGTAGAGCGTTGTATCAATATTAACTTATAAATAGAGAAACAGTTTGAATGACTTATTCATTCTCTATGAAGAAAACCCTTTTTTGTTTTAAAGCTTTGTCTGAAGTATTGTGTAAACCCTTCCAAGGATAGTTAAGTTTTTGAAATCAGTGTGCTGATAACATACTTGCCATTTTAGTCTAACGGACATTTTTCATACTCTCTTCTAGCTGCCTTCTACAATGACAAGCAGGAACATCGACAAAAATAAAGAATTTTCATTGTTCCTTGTTATTTTTTTCAGAGGAATAGAGCTTTTTTCAGAGGGAAGAGAGAAAGTAGAGCTAATATAAAAATATTCTGGTTTCTTGGCATCTAATGCTCTGTAACACGTAGCTTTTGAATTGCACCTTGAAAAGAAACATTTTCACTTTGCTTTTTTTCATAGAGAAATTTCAGCCCCATTTTGTTTGGGCGTATTCACAGAGATAGTCTAATCAGAGATAGTTTTTTCTTTCAGTTTAAATAATTTACTTTAAACCTGGAGATCTTTCTGTTATAAAGGGTTTACAGTGTGCTAAATTCTCTCTAGGCGTATTTTCCTTGTTTTTGAAATTTATATTTTGAAAGAGTTTCTAAATAAAGTTCTAGAGTTTCCCTTTACACAGAAGGGAGTGTGTTTGATGTTGCTAACGCCGCTGCTGTTATTGGCTCACGGTCAAGGGCTAATTAGGTGCCATGCACGGCGCACTGTGCATTGTTTGATGGATTACCTCACTTAATCCTCTCAAAGGCTTTATGAAGAAACTGAAGATGAGTAATCTCAATAATTGTCCAGGGTTTCACAGTTAAGGGTGGCAGAGCTGGCACACTTACTTTCAAAGCCGGGTCTGTATGGCTGAAGAAGCCTGTCCCCTCTGTTCTCTTCTGTCCCTCATTTCCTTGCTTTTGGATTTTATGAAAGAAGTAAACTATAAGGCTTTCATTGGGACTGTGCTTCAATGAGAACAAAATTGAAGGGTGGAGAGAAGTCAAAGATAGCTCACTTTCCTGTGATGAGCAGCTGGGCCTAAGGTGCTTGTCAACCTTAGTTCAAGGAATCCTTTCTAAAAAGTAGGTGGGGTTTAACTTCGGGTGAATTTTCATCTGCGTGTCTTGGAACAGCGTGTTTGCCTTCCCCTTAGTGGCTCTGCAGCCCTGATGTGAGATGCTGGTCATGCAGCACGGTCTCTGTTGTGCAGAGTCGTTCCTGGAGGATGGGTGCGAGGAGGAGGTGTTTCTGGGACCACCAGCTGCGGTCCTCTTCCTTTCCTCCTTTGTTTAGGGCATTTGGGACCATGCTGGCCCACAACCTTGTCCCTCTAGGACACGAAAGCCTTCAAGTCCTTAGCTTGACACTGGTTGCAGCCTTCTCGTTTCCAGACAGGATGAGGAGAAAAGTCAGACCGTTGTCCAAGCTGTAGCCTAGAATCTAGCATCTCTAATAACATGTGTTTGGCATTTGATTATACTGAGAACAGAGTGTTTTTATGTGGCACTTCCTGATTTGATCATGACAAATAGTAACACAGGCAGCTGCGCCCTGCAGTTGTGGAGTTAGAGACTAAGGAAAAGCTTATATCCAGGAACTGCTGGGCTGTGTAACTCTAGGTTTTAAAGAAGAAACTTTCTCTTTCTTCTCCTGTGGGGAAAGTATCTATGGATTTTTTTAAGTTCCCCTTGCTTGAATGAGGGAATTACTTTGCCAGTAAATAAATAAGTAAATAAATAAAAAGCTTTTTTCAAAAGAGCTTTGAATTTGGGTTTTTAGCTGAAGCAGGCCTGTATACTTGGCTAACTTTACTGATACAAGGATAGAAGGATGCTGGGTAATGTGGAAGAGAGATCGATAAAGAGAGATCATTTTTTTAAAAATGAGAAATAGACAAAACTGCATTTACAAAGATAATTTAATAGGCTCTGTAACCAGCCTTTATACCTATATTCACACAAGAAGCAAGAAAATGAGATTTTCCAAAAAGGATGGAAATAGTCTTAGCTAGTTTACCATTAATAGTCTGTGATGTAATGCAGAATAAGGGGCTGATCTGGAAGTCTAAATACCCTAGATGCTCATGTCCGTTCTGTTGTTGACACAGAGCCTTTTATTAATTATTTGCCTTTTGTTAAGTGTTAAAAATGAATGCTCAACAATAGTTAAAAATTATTGCTTTATCAAGCTGTTTGCTAAAACTAGTAATGATGAATTATTAAAATCCAGTGTTTGGGGGGGAATGCAGAAAAAGCTGGCAACTGATTTTGGACCTACTGGTTTCCAATTTGATTACTTTTAGAGAGAACCTGGTCTATAATAGAGCAAAAATAAAAACAACGCTGGGTCTGGGGAGAGAAATCTGAGTTTTAGTTTGATGATACTTTTAACTAGCTCAGTGACTTGGGGCCAAGTCTGTCAGCTTTCTGTAATATAATTTCCTTTTAGGCAAAATGAGAGATTGAGGTGAACATCTCTTGTAGCTATAGTATTGTATGCATTAAATTAATGGTACGAATTTAATGGATTGTTTTGGAGGAGAATAGGGCGTGTTTAATCTGCTTTGGAGAACAGTGTTTTTTAAGAATTCTCACAGCATCTATTTCCACATGAGTAAGGATATGCTGATTGCAAATCTTTCTTCATCCTTACCTGTCCATTAAAATAAGTCACCAGTAAGTATGCTTCTGTGTGCTCATCATTGTATCCCCAGCACCTAGTACAATGCCTGACACATAGTAGATACTTTATAATTAGAATAAATGAATATATGCGTGACTAATGAACATATAAATGATCTGTAGTTCAAGCCTACCTTCCTGTAAGTTATTTTGAGAATTACAAAGTTTACTTCATTAGACAAAGTTGGTACAGCTAAATACTGGTTGGGGAAAGAAGAGATAATTTTGGAAGCTTGGCTAGAGGAAGACACAGATGTATATTGAAGAGGCACTTGTGTTCCTTGCACTATTTTTTGTTTGGAGTGAGTCAGTGAAGGTACTGTATTACAAGCGGTGAAAACTTTAAACTGGTGGCTGGTTGTTTTTCTATTCAAGGGAAATCCAGGGATGTGGAACCTCAGATTAACTGTTTCAGTTCAGGCAGAAAAAGAGAGAGAGAGACAGAGAGGGTAAAGTTTTCTATAGTTAAGAGGAAAAAATATATACATATACATTATATTTATAAACTCAAGTGAAATTCATTTACTACAGTTGTTCACTGAAAAACTTATGTAAATAATTTCATTTATAAGAGAAATCTTTAAGCTTAAAAATTGAGAGATATTAAAAAGAGGTAACTTGAGCATACAGGTGTGCAATCGATGTTCTATATTCTCCTTAGCAATATAGTACTGTGTCCAATTTAGAAAATAGATCTCTTGAATTTGAAATAATGTAAAAAATATGAATATAAAAACTAAGCTGAAACTACAGCTTGCAACTGAACTGTTTCTTTCTGAAAATACCTCTTTCATTTTTAAGATTTTATTTTTTTTCCTTTTTCTCCCCAAAGCTCCCCGGTACATAGTTGTATATTCTTCGTTGTGGGTCCTTCTAATTGTGGCATGTGGGACGCTGCCTCAGCGTGGCTTGATGAGGAGTGCTGTGTCCGCGCCCAGGATTCGAACCAACAAAACACTGGGCTGCCTGCAGCGGAGCGCGCAAACTTAACCACTCAGCCACGGGGCCAGCCCCTCCTCTTTCATTTTTAATTTAAAGAAAAATGGCAGGACAGCATCATAAAGTGTATGAATAAATCTAAATAACTAGTTCAGTGTAAGGTTTTTCCCAAAGTCTTAAGGTCCCCGAGTCCACTGTCCGCTGACATTTTGCAGGGCCTTTAAGCTGAGGCATCTTCCTCCAATGGTGCTGAGAGTCTGAACTCCCAGGCCTGGCCCCCTGGAGTGCAGCAGGCTCTGCTGAGGGAGGAGTAAAGAGTTGAGCTTTTTCACATGTATTTTCCAGTTTGAGAAGAAATACACACTGAGTGTGTGTATTTGAAATTTAAATATATAAAACGCATATTTGTGTGGTTTCTTTTTTTTAAAAGCTGTTGTGTCATGAATGTCTCTTCTCAAAGTAGAAAAACTGTAACAACACAACAAAGCACTTTTTAGCCCAATTTGTGGCATTTTGTTTTTCCGTTGCTCAGTCCCACCCTTAATATTTAAGGGAGGGGGGCCTGGCCCCGTGGCACAGCAGTTAAGTTCGCACGTTCCGCATCTCCGCGGCCTGGGGTTCGCCGGTTCAGATCCCGGGTGTGGACATGGCACCGCTTGGCACGCCATGCTGTGGCAGGCGTCCCACATTTAAAGTGGAGGGGGATGGGCACGGATGTTAGCTCAGGGCCAGGCTTCCTCAGCAAAAAGAGGAGGACTGGCAGTAGTTAGCTCAGGGCTAATCTTCCTTGAAAACAAAGAAAGAGAATAGTTAAGGGAGGTGTTGAAAATCCTGTGTGTCGGATTGAAGTGAGTGACCTGCCTCCTGCTGTCTTTGTCCTGCACCTACAGTGGACGACCAGCCTGGCCTCCTTTCCTCCTGTCAGGGCTGCTTCAGTGCATGGCATACCAGGGGTCTGGTTGGCATTCCTATTTGAAAAAGCTCTGCAGTTGAAATGTGACTGGTGCAAGTGAGGAAGTGAATTTTGACTTTATTTCATTGTGATTAAATTCGTATTCAAATAGCCACATGTCACTCGTGGCAACCGTTTTGGGCAGTTCAGATACAGAATATTTCCGCTATCACAGAAGGTTCTCTCGGACAGCGCTGCCCTAGGCCTCTCTTTTTAAGACGCCCATTGGTTTGGCACAAGTCTGCGAACAAGTAGGCCGTTTCCCCACATTCTAATCTATAAAATGGAGGTGGAGTGCGGATGCCTTCGGTTGCCAAGAATATGAATATGTGAACAAAAGCACAGCAGAGCTTTGTTTCCTAAGGAAAAAACACATCTTAAAAATATCATAGAAAACAGATGATGGCATTGCTTAGAGTAATAACTGTTAAAAGATGTCTAGTAACTGCTAGCACAGTGGTTTCTTGATTGAGAGAACTTATGCTAATGTATTTCTGGAGGATACGTAATCCATTATCACTTTTTCCATTTAGGTACTTAAAACTTTCACCAAAACACCCAGAATCAAATACTGCTGGAATGGACATCTTTGCCAAATTCTCTGCATATATCAAGAATTCAAGGCCAGAGGCTAATGAAGGTAAAAAAAACAAACGTTTAAATTACCTTTGCAAAGAACAAATGAACAGAAAACAAAACCAAAAAACCCTATTAGGACGGTGATTTATAAATGAAGATTTTGGAGTCCGTAAGTATTAAAAACTGGCTTTCGCAGTTGATCAGAGATTTGATGATCAGTCAGGGTTAGTCCTTAATTTGCCATTTTTCCGTGTTTCTAGCTCGTGGAACAGTGCCTAGCATATATAGGGTGTGTGATAAAATGTTTATCAAATGAATTTGTTCTTGTTTTCTTAGAAGTTACTGCGAAGGGAGCTAGGCAAAGAATTAACGGCGCATCAAAAACAGTGGATTGGCTGGTCATGGTGGTTTGGAGTAGACTGCTGTAGCTTAATTTAACCTATCAGGAAGTCTTTTGTTTATTGTTGGGTGCCAGCAGCCTAAAATCAGCCCGGGTGGATTGTGTGCTGCTTATCCTTAAAGAGCAGTCTTTGGAGTTGCTCTCGGAGCGCCGTTAGACACCTCCAAATCTCTCTGTATCCTAAAACTAGGATTTTAGTTACAAGTCACATTTTCATGGTGAAAATGGTTTAGGAAGTACAGACGCAGTTTCCTTCTTTTATTTATTAAAGGGCACTGTCTTGTTACTTCATTTACCAAACTCAGGTACAGTGAAGGGAAGCCTCTTCGAAAGAGATCCTGTTTAAGGAAGCTTGTCTTAGCTGCGCCGTTCAGTAATTTCCGTTTTTCTTCTCTTTGGGATGTTAAGCTTTGTTCTCTCTGGGGAAAACTGTATAGTGAAAGCATTAACATTTCATTAAAAATCACAGTAACCAAAAAGCCAGCTCCCAAAGACGCTTTCCTCCATCACGGTTTTAGACCGTTTGGTAGCTCGGGTGGGGTTCCTTTGGGTAGAAGTTTATTGGCAGCAAATCAACAAGAATACCAAAGGGAAAAAATGTTAGTGCTGGTTAAGCAAGAATAAACATCTTTTAAAAAGTGGAAATACTTGCTGATTTCCTTATGTTATTTCAGCAGGCAGATTTCCAAGCTACTCAAGCTATTATATTTTGATTATTAAATTTTAAAATTGCAGCGTTTGATAATTTAGTATTGAATTTCAATGGTTTCTGGAATAATATTCACTGCATGAAATGTTTTTCTACAGGGAAGGGCAAAAAGGAGAAAACCGTAGTGCCCAGGCCTGGCTTACATCTATTAAATGTGTTCCAGTAGCTGCCTGGGTTTGGGAGCAATTTTCCTTAGTAATTGGCTGTTTTTCTGACTAACGTTTCTCCTAAGCTTTTTATACACTAAGTAAATGGTCCCCTTGGAGCTCCTCCTGTCCACAGACAGTATCCTTTCTGTTCTGCCCTTCCGTCACGCAGGTGACTGTTCTTTTCATAAACCTATCTTTTTGTACCCACATCTCTTGCTGCATAGTTCTTGGAACTCTCTTAGTTAGAGTCTTAATGTTTTTATTTCTCCCTGTGGCTTTTGGAAGCTGGCGAGTGGTTGAATTTCTTTTGACACGTGGTGGGGAGGAGAGGGGAATAACATGTGTTTGCTTTAAGAAAAATCACTTGCTTTGGGGGATGGGGTAGCGAGGAGGGAATGGGGGAGAAAGTGACTCATTTAAGTATAACTTTGTATTCTATTTTTTCCTATCAATTTGTTACTGTCTTAAGTAGCCACCTACACTTACTGTCCTTAGAATGCCTAACCAACAAGAGCAAACAACATAATGGATTACCCAGTGCGTAACTTAGAAGGCTTTATATTAAATTACCTATTGGTAAATAAGAATTCCAGTTGCCAAGCAACTTCTCTCCCACCTGGGCCGTCCCTTCCGTGAGACTAGAAAACAATACAGTCCTGCGCTTAATGTTCTTTAGGTCCACACAGACCCACATAGGTGTGTAGCAGGCTGTACCGTCTAGGTTTGTGTAAGGGCACTGTGATGTTCACACAATGACAGAATCATTTCTGAGAATGTACACCTGTCCTGAAGCGACTCCTGACTGTGTTCCATGTCAGTGTGGAGCTTACTGGGTCCCCTTATGTACATTGGTTGCAGGTGTCTTTATCTGTCTGTCTAGTGCAATGGAATGCCTTAAATAAGCTTAGGAAATTAGAGATCCACCTCATTCCCCCAAACGATAAACAATTTCCCTGGAGATGGATTTGTCATTTTACATGACAAATCAGAGTGGGCACGTCTTTGACTACTTTTACCACCCTATTAAATATTTTGCAAAATCCAATATGTTTGGACAAGTTTAAGACCTAATTCTAAGTAAGGGAGTAGATGCCTACATTATATGGTATTGTTAGTGAAAGCCAAACAGAAGGGCTAATGCTTAGATTGGGGTACAAAGTAAACAAACAAGATGTAAATAATAAAATAAAGGGAAACACTGATGAGAGAGAGAGAGAGAGAGATGGATAGATAAAATATATCATTCTTTTGGTAACATGTCCCAGTTGATTGGGAGTAATAGTTTGTGTCATCTTTTGAAGCGTTAAAGGAGAAATTAATGGGTAATTCCTTTTATGGAGGTGGGTCAGGTATGACCTGTCCCAGATCTCCTGTTTCTTTCAATTCTGTGATTTCACTAGTTTACATAATTTATTAAGCTCCCAAATGTAATAATAGATAATTTATTAGTCCACTGGTATTTATAATATTCTTAAGAGATCCATCATGAGTTTAGCAGTGATGAAGTCTGCCATCATATGCCCTTAGGCGTATTCTGTAATGTCTAAATTCTTATTTTTAAATGGAGGCAAGACACCTATAGGTTCTGATTAGCTCCTTTTTATTCGAGATCCATTCTCCCTCCCTACTTGTCTCCCACTGTCCCTCCCTCCGTCTCTTTCTCTGGAAAAGTATTTGGGATTAGAGGATGGTTGTTCATCATTGTTCATCATTGCAGCAAACTGAATTGCATATTTAATCATCTTTAAATGCTCATTATCTCCCCTTGTTTTCCCGTGATGCGTTATTGGCCTTTAAAAATTGTTTGTGTAACATTACCCTTTATTAAAACTAGCAGTAGCTTTAAAATGTAGTTTTATCCATGTAAGTGCTTATAATTTTTGTTTTCTTCATTGTGAGTTGTATGGTTTTTCTACAGCAGATACGTACTTGTTACATTGAATGCTTTCTGCTTTGTGTTTACTCATTCCAATTATACAAGTAATGAGTAATGCATGCTTATTGAAAAAGTTGAAATAGTATCGACATAAATATAATGCAATTTCAGTGCCCCTTCTTAAGCACATCCTATAACCTCTTCCCCAACAGTTAATACATATCCTTCATTTTTCTATGTAATTTTGCAAACATTGTACATAAATGTGCCTTTATGTATATATTTACATTCAGCACTTGTCTTTTTCGTCTATTCTGTGGTAGAAATCCTTCTATATCAAAATTCAGATCTACCTTATTTTTTAGAAATGCTACCTAGTAGTCCATAATATGGATTTTTACTTAACTATTTCACTGTAGACTTCTAGATTGTCTCAAGTTTTTTTTATTATGACAAACGGTGCTGCCAGTGCCTGTCCTTGTGCCAGATGCCAAATAGGTCAGAAGGTTCTGTTCTGCAAAAGTCTACCCCAGTTTCTATCCCCACTAATGTGAATGCATTCATTTCCCCACACTTCTGACCCCAGTGTGTGTGTGTGTGTGTTAGTCATTTTAATTTTGCTATATTCTCATAGGTAGAAGAGAGTGTTTTGATTTTCATAATTAATTTCAGACTGATTGTATGGCCTCTATTGCACTTACTAATTCTTTTTAGAGCTTTTGGAATACCCCCTTAGAGATACCAGCGTTACTACAGCAGGGGTATTGGAGAATAATAGCGTGGTTTATTAATTGCAAAAGACAAGAAGCTGCTTTCTGATGGCCTGCTGCTGCCTTCTAGTGGTTAATCTTAACATTTTCTTTGTTTTAAGCAACTTCAAATTCCTTTGTGATGGTTTGTCTTCAAAACTTAATTCTGTTTATTGAATGATTCTCTTTAGTACCTCTTGGTACTTCTCTTTTTCTTTGTTTTCTTGGTTATTCCTTACTACGCTGATCCATAAAAATTGTATCAAACCAATGCAGTATTCTTTGTTTTAATTAATATACTCTTTATTCTGACATTCTTAACAATGAAAAATCACTACCGTTCTAGTTAAGTACAGCAATTCAGCTTCGTTGAAGGTGCTTTGCTCAGTCCAAAATTATAGAAAGAACAGTACTTGTAATGTTTTTCTGTTTTTTTAATTTTAGTCCACGCCTTATATCTAGGATTATAGGCATTGTATGTTACAAACCTTGTAAATTTAGGATATTTTATTTTTCTATTGGATACATTTGAGAATTAATTCAGGAAAAGGATTAATTTAGAGCAAGTTGAAGATCATAAACTTGCTCAAACTTGCCATGCCACTCCAGTGCCGTTTGAGACATTCTGTCAGTGTTTGAATTCGGGCAATATTATCTTCTTTGCAGGCCATGATTCTGTTCATTGTAATCTGATCAAGGTACAAGTCCTCATGTCAAATATGTGTTTATTCCGTATTCACTGCCTTTGATGGGAAGCTTATTGAATCTTTAAGTTTGTTCTTTTACAGTCCTGAGATTCTACTCCCTCCTTTTTTTTGCTTTTTTCCTTTATTTTTTTAAAGATTTTATTTTTTTCCTTTTTCTCCCCAAAGCCCCCCGGTACATAGTTGTATATTCTTCGTTGTGGGTCCTTCTAGTTGTGGCATGTGGGATGCTGCCTCAGCGTGGTCTGATGAGCAGTGCCATGTCCGCGCCCAGGATTCGAACCAACGAAACACTGGGCCGCCTGCAGCAGAGCGCGCGAACTTAACCACTCGGCCACGGGACCGGCCCCTCTTTTTTCCTTTTAAGTACAACCAGGAAAAGTTTTTCATCATACGCTGGACTGCTTACTAACCTGGCTATTCTCACATTGCATCTTCTTGTTAATTTATAAACTTACATTTCCGCTGACTATATGTATCACCAGTAGCTTGTATGTAATTAATAAAAGGTTATATTTATTGCCTTTATATTTTTTATTTTTAAATGGCCTGATTCCGTGTCACTTCTCCAGTTGCAACTGAGCTCTCCTACCTCCTCAGCTTTGTTTTACTGGGTCCCAGTGCCTGCTGCTTTACTGTTTTCTCTAAGAAATAAACTGGGTTGATCCTGGCTATGGCTAGAGTGACCTTTTGTTAATCAAATAAGTAGTTCTTTGATCGTGTCATCTATCACTTGACATAACACATTCCAGTTTGTTTGATATTTGCCTAAGTAAAAAATATCACCAGTTCTTCTTGACATTTTTAAATGGCTATTGTGTTCTATAGCAAAATGCAGTGCCCGCCTCATTCTCAGCTTCCCACAAAGGTAGAACTTCCAAGTACAAATATCTTCACTCATCTGACTTTGAAAGTGTCTGTTCTACAGTCTCACGTAATTTCCTTTTGAATCTTTTCCATACATTTAAGAAACTCAAAGCTTTTATACTTAATTCTTGGCCTCAGTCTGGGCCCGGTGTTGACCAAGTGTCCAATGTGGGCTTAGGTCAAGTGCCGTGAATTTTAGGGGATATACAGAAGAAGCACAAGACACAGACTTCACCTTCAAAGAACACGTGGTATGGTTGGGGAAGCAAGATTAATGTGTTAATTTAATAACAAGAATTAGAAGGAAGAAATTTCAGATTTAGTAGGCCATTAGTTTAATATAAACCAGCCCTGAATTAAAAAATTTAACAGCTTTAAAAACCTAATAGTAATAGAAGGTGCCCAAATCAAGGACTGACCATAACTCATACATTTTTAAAAGCATGTTAAAAACTACAAGTAGGTTTAAAGGGGGAAGCGTTGGTAGAGGTGAGGAAGCGTGTGTCATGCACCAGCATTCACGCTGGCGATCGTGCGTGTGTGACCAGCTTTTCTGTACCACTGCCGCTCCTCAAAATGTCCACTCAGAGCCTTTTATATTTTATTCACTAGTGAATTTAACGATGCTTGGAACAAGACTTGGTCCGTAGTAGGGGCTCAATTTATCTTTTGTTAGATCTGTCCTCCTTTTTCCGTATTCGCTCGGTTTCTGAGCTCTCTTGGGTCTTGTCTCCTAAGCACGTCTGAAGTCCCTTCAGCCCTGTGATGCCTGCAGCCTCTTCCCTGGCTGAGACTCCCATCTGTTGTCTGGACTGCAGTGAAGGGACCAAGGGATGAGTGGGTGGGAGGACTTGGGAAGAGGTATTGTTTTAGGATATATTATGTTGCTGGTGAAATATCTAATAGGCAACATGTAAAACTGCCTTTTTCTGTAAATCCAACTTTATTCAAACTTGCAAATATATGGATTGTGTCACCTCATGCTATTTGCCCTTCTTTTGTGGCCAAGTACTGTAATCATCAGTGGGGCTCATCTCTCCTGAGAGTGGGAAGGGAAGGTGGAGTCGGAAGGTAAAGGATAAGAGATAATAGATCTCTCTACTGTTATTCCATATTCCTTTCTAATGACCTGCCCACTGGCCCTCTGCTGAGGGTCACTACCCTTGACTTTCCAGATAAACGGGTGGCTTTGTCCCACTTCTTCTGAATCATAATAATTATAGCATCTTAATCCATTTGGCTAAAGAGGCGGCCAGTTTAGTGTTGTAAATGACACTCTGATCTGACCTCTGTGTTTCTCATGTTACTATAAGACGGTACTGTTCTTGACTTCGTGTGTATTCTGAGATGGTGCAGCAGCTCCAGGTTTTCTGCTTGGATTGTTTGTGTTGCAGTTTAACACCTTTCGTGGTGATAAATCCACATATGTCTAGGGGAGCAGGATTTAAAATTGAGAGCAAGAATCTCTGACTCAGCAAGACTTTCTTCTCTAGATTTGAAATAATAGGTTTGCCTTTTTTTTTTTTTTGAGGCAGATTAGCCTTGAGCTAACATCTGCCGCCAATGCTCCTCTTTTTGCTGAGGAAGACTGGCCCTGAGCTAACATCCGTGCCCATCTTCCTCTACTTTATATGTGGGATGCCTAGCACAGCATGGCTTCCCAAGCAGTGCCATGTCGGCATCCGGGATCCAAACCAGTGAACCCCGGGCCGCTGAAGCAGAACATGCAAACTTAACCACTGCGCCACTGGGCCGGCCCCCCACTGCGCCACTGGGCCGGCCCCTAGGTTTGCCTTTTCTCACTCATTTTTCCAGTTTAAACACAAACTGTATTGGCCCATAAAGTGTTCGTCTGTGGGGCATTTAGTTATTAACAGGTTTTAACAGATAGCACTCTTTGAAACTATCACGCTTGTTTTTATGTTTATCTGAGCAAGTTTGTCTGTCTCGTCCCTGGCCCCTTGGAGAGTGAGAACCTTGTCTGTCTTGTTCTCCGGGCTTGGAGTCACACAGGGATTGACTGGCAGAGCAATGCCTCTGCTCTGGGGCTTGGGTGATTTGCCTTCTTATAGAATTCCCGTCTTTCTTTCAGCGTTGGAGAGGGGTCTCTTGAAAACCCTGCAGAAACTGGATGAGTATCTGAATTCTCCACTTCCTGATGAAATTGATGAGAACAGTATGGAGGACATTAAGTTTTCCACACGTAAATTTCTGGATGGCAATGAAATGACCTTGGCGGACTGCAACCTGCTCCCCAAACTGCACATTGTCAAGGTGGGCCTGCGTGCACGGCACTCTCGGTGGGCTGGTGGCCTGTTTACTGAGACGGCGTTTCCTCTGTGCACAGAGCTTGCCTCGTCTTCTGACATATGACCGGGAACCCCCCAAATAGAGTAACTTAATGCTGTTTAGGCAACAGTTGAAACACCCTACAGTTAGTTAAATGGAAAATTATGTCTTAAAATTGAGGCGTATGAGAAAGAGGAATGTCATTTATCTTTCTCTGCGACTGCAGACAAATTCAAAGATGGAACAGGTGGCTTTGAACTGGAGTTTGCTACACCAACTTATATCGTCAAATTCTGTTCTGTGATCACCTGGCTTTTTGTATTCAAGGCAAAAAATATTTATTGAGCGTTGATGGTTTGAGGCACTGTGCTAAATAGAATAGTAGTGAACGCTAGTTGTGCAATCAAGATCAAGATCAAGAAAAATAGATCTAAAATAGTGTGTATGTTTTAAAGTGTTTATCCAGTGATTGCACTCGGCCGTCTCTCTGGATGACCAAGGCAGGCTGTCCCAGCCACTGTCACTCTTCTGAATCTCTGGTGTAGTTTATAGTCCTTATCATTATTTAAAACTCTAGTTAGAATGAAGGTGACAGATTTCTTTTCAAATAGAAGTGGTTCTCAGAGAGTCACAGAATTAGTTTGCTCTAAAATCAGAGATGTGTCTGGTTTGCAAGACACGGAAAATAAATGCTCACTTTTGTTCTCTTTGTATTTCAGGTGGTGGCCAAAAAATACCGCAACTTTGATATTCCGAAAGGCATGACCGGCATCTGGAGATACTTAACTAATGCTTACAGTCGGGACGAGTTCACCAACACCTGTCCCAGCGATAAGGAGGTGGAAATAGCCTACAGTGATGTGGCCAAAAGACTCACCAAGTAAAATATCACCTACAAGAGAGATAACTTCACGTCTTCCCCTGACTAAGAATACATGCTTTTCCTAACAGACTGCTCCTCTTCCTGTCTGGTAGAAATGTTACTTTGCATGAACATGCTGTTATTCCAGGTTAGGATAAGGGATAGACAGGTATAGTAGCTATCTTTAAATACACGCTCCTAAGCAGTATTATTTTAAAATTCTTTTACCCCGCCTACCTCCCCTGCCCCACGTTCCCCTCTCCTCTAATTTGGAGACACTCCATCACAAACTTCTCACTTGAGAGGTAGTTTGCCATCTCTCCAGAGCCCCCACCATTGTGTTCATCCACTGCGTGAAGATGGCAGAACTTTCGAGGTGCAATGTTTAACTGCTAAAATAGTAACCAGGACTTCATCAGTCAGCCCCAAACTCGAGTGCATAATGCATGGTACAAGGAATATTTATGTATTTTTGGAACTTTATAATACTTAGTAAGAGTGTATGAAAGGATTGCTACTGTATCAATATGCTGTGTATCAATTTCATCTATCCTGGATTTGAGCTAAAGGGTGTCACCACCCCAGAAGAGAGCCTTCTACAGAAAGTCACTACAGATTTTGCTGTTTCACTTTGTATGTGGATTTTTACTTTTGCCTAAAAGCATTTATCCTTCATGCCAGTTATAACATCTCACACTATGTAGAAGCTGAAAGTTTGGAGGGAAGTCTGATAGTCTCAAGCGTTTTACCACGTAAGAGAAACCAGTGGGCCCCTGGTACTCTGCCTACAGTGTTGTCTCTTCTCTGTATTTTGCCCAGTGCCATTTATTTGGAACATTATTGCTTTCTTCCTTTATTTTCAAAAGCTCCTTTTTAGGTAAGCATAGACCTTGCTATTTGTTGATCTTTCAAGCAACACTACATAAACTGATATTTAATTTAGCGATAGCAGTGCAATGATTAGTAGTGTAAAAATTAGCGCAGAGATTAACCTAAGGAATGTAGGGTGGGTTTGTCAAAATATCAAGTAGAATTTTGTTTCTAAAGCCTGTTTAATGTTGATAATCTAAAGAACGCATTATCCTTCCTATATTAAAACCAAGATAAAACGCACAGATTACCAGTTGTCCCTTTTTACCCCCATTTACAGTTAGATTTTGGGTACAGGACGGTTCACTCTTTTTGGACTAAATTATAGTTGTTATGGTGAGTACATATTTGCCACAGTTTTGCCTAATCTCCATCATTGCACTTCCTTCAATTAACCTTTTCTGCAGCCACACTGAGGAGCACACTCTGCATGTCTGTCTCTTTTGTCAGTTGAAGCCCCAACCCAGGAGTTATTTGTGCTCTTAACAAGGGAGGAGGAACTTGGTGAGAACAAAGCAAAGGTTTGCCATGTATTTATTCATTTTTTAAAAAATGGGACTTTCTAAGTACTGCTCCAAAGAGTGCGGTTGTGACTATAATAAGTTTTGGTAATTTTTTTATGCCTAACTTGTTTAAGAAGTGCTATTTCTCATAGGCTGTTTTTGGAAATTTTAAGTGTATTGCTTTAAAACAGCCACGTTTTCCCCCTTCGATACGCTAACATTAGTAAGCACTGGCTTTATGGAAGCAGCCTGGTTTTTATAAGCGTGCTGCATTTTTTTTTTAACCTATCAGTAATTAGCTTGGTATAGAAAGACTTAAAAAAGCTTCGAATTGTATCCATTTGGCTCAGGGAGATTGTTTTTTGCTTTACCTTTCTTTGAACTCCTTATTGCTGATCTAAAGTTTGAGCACCCACCCTTTTGTGATTAAATATTGGATGATGATTTATCTGGTTCCAGGAAGAAGCAGCATCAGGTTATCTGTTGAGAAATCCCGTTAGCAGTAGCGTCAGTGGGGTCAGCGGGGGAGAATGTCACGTCTGCCCCAGCAGGCAGGCAGCCATCCTCACTTCGCACCTACTTTTTAAATAGTGTAATTTGGCACTGAGATGATGTTGAACTTGCTTCATAGCATAGAGTATGAAAAAGATTCCAGAGAAGGGATGTCTGATCCTTGAGGTGAACGGTGGCCTAAGTGCTGCAGAGAAGAGGCCTAAGGAGGAGAGGGCTACATTCCTCAAAATCGGCGGAAACATTCTGGACCTCAGTTGTGAGGTATTTTCACTTTAGTAATGGAGAAATTAGCACAGAGATTAACCTAAGGCATGTAGGGTGGGTTTGTGAAAATATCACATAGAATTTTGTTTCTAAAGCATATTTAATGTGGATAATCTAAAGAATGCATTTACATTTATTCTCTATTGCCTTTTTAACTTAGCCCATTGATTATACTTGGCTGTGTCTCTGGATGTCCACGGAAGGCAAATCTGTCTGTTATGATTTTGATGATGAAGGGAGAATTATTTTTCTCTGTAGAAAGACAGATCTTATTACTTTATCAGAGAAGTTAGTCAAATGAAATTGAGATTGGGTAATGGACGGAAAGCTAGTGGGAAGGATGGGCCTAGAACCTCTTTATTTTACCCCATCTTATACTTGTGGAAAGCTCATAGCTTAAAATCTTGGGAGATTTGGGACATAAAAGTTTTCATGGCGATTCATGTAGTGTATGGGTTGACATCATGGAAATCATCTGATATCATTTCTACAACTACTGAGTCATTTCCCCCTTCACTTAAACAAACCCCTTCTGTTCCACTTCAACAAGGAGATTCGAGTCTGAATGGAAGCCGTCACTGTTTTCCAGGGGGTTCTGAGAAATTTTTGTGTTCAACAGTTGGAAAGCTCTCTACTATTCCAGTTGATATAACTTCCTTTTTTTTTTTTTCAATGTAGATGAAGATTTTCTATACAGTTCTGTTAGCATCTTTTACTAAGATTGTTGACTTTTGTGATAAAGTTCACATCAGATCTTATTTCTTGGTAACTTTGGCTTACACAACGTATCTTTAAACTCTTGAGAAATCTGTATACAATTAAGAGATTTCTAACATTTATTCTTACACTAAGTTAAACAACTTGATAGAATTTAGACATTTTTACTTCTGTTGAGTTTTGAATCTTTCCAGAGTTGCCTGTAGATAGCTTTTATTTCTGTGCATTTAAAATATCCTTTAGAAAATATCTATAAGGTAAAAATGAGAAGAAATAGAATGTATTTTTTCATGAACATTTGATACGCATTTCATCAAGTTTATTGATTAACCAATTTCTTACACTGGTTATAATCAGTATTTGATTCAAAGAGAGGGAAGCATTCATTATTGACATACTCTGTGGGCTTTTTTATTCCATCCTTTAGAACCTATCAAGGTTGGGGCTGTCAAAATTATATTTTTATCATGGGAAAAGATTTCAACTCCCCAAGTCATAACGTTGAACAGAATTGGAGTGTTTTCTTTAGAATTACTTGAAAAGGCAAATGAAAGCTTATTATAGAATGCTTGTATTTTCTTTTCTCTCTCTGGAACCAGTATATTGCTGGCAGCTATTGTATTAAAAAAAATAAAGTATATTTTCACTATCATAAAAGGTTCTTTTTTCCCCCCTTCATGAAAATAAATAACAACTTGGGGTAAAAATGTTTTATTTGAGACTACTTTTTTTCCACGAGTGGGTGAGTCAGCATATTTAATAGATTAAAGGAGAAAAACTATGATCACTTCAACAGGTACATAAAATAGTTTATAAAAATCTTAATGATACTCATTCTTAGCAAAACAAGACCAGAGGTAAAATTTTTTTAACCTGATAAAGACATCTGCCAGGAACGTACAGCAAATTTCATGTATAAATGGGAAACAGAAGCCTCTCATTAAAGTCAGGAGTAAGACAAGAATGCCCTCCATCACAGGTATTATCTGGCTACTTTGCACAGCTACTTTATTAGCAGCATCCTAGCCAAAGCAGTAAAATCAGTAAAAAAAAAAAAAAAAGAAAAAGAAAAAAAAGAGAGAGTGGAAAAGAAGTGACCAAATGGTTGCTCTTTGCAGATGATGCATATACATAGAAGAAACCCAAAATAACCTACCAGAAATAAAAAGAAAATTCAGCCAGATTACTAGATACAAGATTGAGGAACAAAAATCAATATAATTACTATGCACTAGTGTTAACCATGTTAAAAATTAATCGATAAACTAGTATTATTTTCTTCGGGAGGAAAATGGGTAGGAAATTGTCAATGTATACTTGAGCTTTTAGAAATTTGTAACATATATTACCTGTTGTAAAAAATAAAGTGTGCTTTAAAAGATAAACTGTAAGTTACTGAGGATCAAATCTAATAAAGAAAAAGTACAAAGTGCTATCTAAGGACTTAATGGAAATCTGCTCAATGAATAGGTATACCATGTTCATGGATGGAGAGATTAAAAACATAAGAATTTCAATTCTGTCTCAAGTAACTTATAAATTCAATTTTCTAACAAAATCCTAGTAGGTTTTTTTGGGAACTAGATAAGTGGATTTTAGACAGTCATATGGAACAATTGTGACCCCCAAGTATATCTGGAGCGGGGGAGGGAAAGAAAAGAAACTTGCCCAACAAGATATAAAGACTTAAAAGCTTACAGTAATTGATGGGTGAGGAATAGCTGCACAACACTCCTGCTGCAACTACCAGAAAAAACTGGTTTAAAACACCAAAATAACATTTTTAAACATCTGAAAACTGTGGAAGCAGTATGGACCAAATGAATTGAATTTCAGAGGAAGGTGGCTTTCTGAGGTGGACTGGCCATTTCCCTCCCTAGGGGCATTTGCTGGTTCTGGGATGGAACTGAGGGTTGGGTTTGACCCTTGCAGAGGGGACTCTACTGGAGAAAAGAAAGTCCCATTGATTTAGGGCACCCTGGAAACCCAAGACCCCAAACACGTGGCTGGTTTTCTCACAGGACATTTGCTGAACTCCCGAGCTGCACATGGCATGCTCAGAGCTGAGCCCGGGCTTCCAAAAGACAGGTGAAATCTCCCACAGTCTCAGTACTTAGAGACAAACTAGATGGAGGGGCTTCCCCAAACAGCAGCTTCCTGGTTGCCTGGCACTGGGGGTGGGAGGGAGAATTGACTGCAAACAGGCATTAGGGATCTTTTTGGGACAATGGAACTAAATACCGATATTAGATGAGGGTTTGGTATCCAGAATATATAAAGAATTTTTACAACTCAATAAAAGAAGACAACCCAGTTTGTAAAAATGAGCAAGGATTGGAATAGAATTTCTCCAGAGAAGCTATACAAATGGCCAATAAACACAAAAGAAGCTTACCATTATTAATCATTAGGAAAGTGTAAATCAAAAACACAAAAACGCCCTCTAGGATGGCTGTAATCAAGAAGACAGACACTTTGTAAGCGTTGGCAGTGATGTGGAGAAGTTAAAACTCATGCATTGCTAGTGGCGGTGTAAAATGGTGCAGCTGCTTTGGAAAACAGTTTGGCAGTTCCTCAAAAAGGTAAATACAGAGCTACCATATGGCCTAGCAATTCCACTTCTAGGTTTATAACTAGGAGAACTGAAAACTTAGGTTCAGTCATCTTGTACATGGATGCTCATGGCATCATTATTCATAATTGCCAAAAAATGGAAACAACCCAAATATCCATCAACTGATGAATGGATAAACCAAATATATTCTATATAATAGAATACTATCCAGCCATTAAAAAGTATTGATACAAGATACAGTGTGAATGAACTTTGAAACATTATGCTCGGTGAGAGAAGCCAGACACCAAAGGCCACATATTGTGTGATTCCATTTATATGAAATGCCCAGAATAGGCAAATGTATTGAGACAGCAGATTAGTGGTTTCTAGGAGCTGCGGGAGGAGGGCATGGGGAGTGACTGCTGGTGAGTACAGGGGCTTTTTGGAGTGACGAAAATGGAATTAGATAATGGCAATGATAGCCCAACTTTGTGAATATACTAAAACCCACTGAAGTGTATACCTTAAAAAGGTGAACTGTATGGTGTGTAAATTATATCTCAATTTATACAATTTGTACAAATTCTGCCTTGCTAGAGTTCTGGATAATCATGTATTAAGTTGGTTGGCAAAGTTAGTGATGTGGATTTCCTTTGTGTTTGAATTGAAGTTCAATTTAAATGTCATCCAAAATATATCCTTAAAAGGGAAAAAGGAAAAAAAGAATTGTGCTAATTGTTGCTCAACTCTATAAATTTACTAAAAGTCATTCCATTTTGTTCACCTAAAATGGTTGAATTCTACAGCTTTTAAATTATATCTCAGTAAAGCTTTTCTTTTTTAAAAAAAAAGCTAAAAAGGGGCCACTCCGTGGCCGAGTGGTTAAGTTCACGTGCTCTGCTGCGGCGGCCCAGGGTTCGGATCCTGGGTGCGGACATGGCACCACTCGTCAGGCCACGTTGAGGCGGCGTCCCACATCCCACAACTAGAAAGACCTGCAACTAAGATATACAACTGTGTACAGGGTGGGTTTGGGGAGATATGGCTACAGTTGTTAGCCCAGGTGCCAATCCTTAAAAAAAAAAAAAAAATGCTAAAATGGGGGGCTGGCCTTGTGGCCGAGTGGTTAAGTTCACACGCTCTGCTTTGGCGGCCCAGGGTTTTGCCGGTTCGAATCCTGGGCGTGGACATGGCACTGCTCATCAGGCCATGCTGAGGTGGCGTCCCACATGCCACAACTAGAAGGACTGACAACTAAAATATACAACTATGTACTGGGGGGCTTTGGGAGAAAAAGGAAAAATAAAATCTTTAAAAATAAAAGCTAAAAAGGACAAATCTGAAATTAAGAATTCATTGCAAGAGTTTAACAGCAGAATGGACACAGCAGAAGATATGATTAGTGCTTGAAGGTAGGTCAGCAGAAAAAATCCAAACTGAAGCAAAGAGACTAAAAAGAATGCAAAAACAAAACAACAAAAAAAAACAAAAGTACAACAAGAAGAGTGTAAGAGACCCGTGGAATGCAGTCTAAAGATATGTGTAATTGAAGTCCCAGATGGAAAGGGAACAGGGCAGAAGCAACATTAGATGAAGTAATGGCTGAGAATTTCCTGCCACTGTTGACAGACATCAACCCACAGATTCATAAACTAGCGAACGCTATATGGAATAAAAACAAACCACACCTGAGAATGTCATTATCAAACGGCTGAAGACCAAGACAGAAAATCCTGAAGATGCCAGAGAGGACACACAACCTTTGAAGGGGCGATAATGAAACCAAAGGCTGACTTTTCAGCAGAAACGTCGGAAACCAGGAGACAGGGAAATCTTCACAGTGCTGGAAAAAAAAGTCTGCCAACCTAGAGTTCCAGACTTAGTGAAAATATTCTCAAAAGCAAAGGTAAAAGAAAGGCATTTTCAGACAGACAAAAGCTGAGAGAATTTGGCACTAGCAGATCTGTGCTACGAAAAATACTAAAGGAACTACTTCAGCGTAAGGAAAATGACCCCAGGTGGAAGTGTAGGACGGGAGGAAGAATGGAGAACAAGGGATGGGCTAACTATGTAGGCAAATGTAAAAGAATATTGACCGAACAATAGGGTCTTGAAGACATAAACTGCTATGAATTATATCATGTGGAATTTATAACAGTGGTTATATATTATAAATATGTAACAGTGGTGAAAGGGTAGAAGGAAGCTAAGTGGAGTTAGGTGCTTATATGATCCTTACATTATTTGGCAAGTGGTAAAAGTACTAATTTAAGAAAACTATAATAAATCATAGGTAAATATTGTAATCACTGGCGTAACGACTAAGATAGAAGAATAAAAACCTAAGATTCAAGGGGAAAATGGAATTTAAAAAGAATCCAAAGATTCCAAAAGAAAGCAGGACAAGAGGGGCCGGCCCTGTGGCCGAGTGGTTAAGTTTGCGCACTCCGCTGCAGGCGGCCCAGTGTTTCGTTGGTTCGAATCCTGGGCGCGAACATGGCACTGCTTGTCAAACCACGCTGAGGCAGCATCCCACATGCCACAACTAGAAGGACCCACAACAAGAATATACAACTATGTACCGGGAGGCTTTGGGGAGAAAAAGGAAAAAGTAAAATCTTAAAAAAAAAAAAAAAGCAGGACAAGAGGACTAAAGGAACAAAGGACAAACTGGAAAAACAGCAGAAGGTTAGCTATAAACCCTACACCATTAGCAATTATATTAAATGTAAGTGGGCTAAACAATCCACTAAAAGTCAGTGTCAAACTGGATAAAAATAAAATCAAAACCCAATATATGACTTTTATAAGAAGCAAACTATAAGGACACGGAAAGGTTGAAATTAAAAGATGGGATAGTGAATCCACTGACAGTAAAGAAAAGAAAGCAGATGTAACCATTTCTCATATGAAGCAAGCTTTGAGGCAAGAAGTATTACTAGAGATGAACTTTTGTGTGTGTGTGTGTGAAGAAGATTGTCCCTGAGCTAACATCTGTTGCCAATCTTACACTGTTTGCTAGAGGGAGATTGTCCCGGAGTTAACATCTGTGCCAAGCTTCTTCTATTTTGTATGTGGGATGCCACCACAGCATGGCTTGATGAGTGATGTATAGGTCTGCGCCCAGGATCTGAACCTGCAAACCCTGGGCTGCTGAAGCAGAGCATGTGAACTTAACCACTGCATCACCAGGCCCGCCCCAGAACATTTTGTAATATAGGACATTTGTAATAGCTTTTATAATGACAAAAGCTTTATTCACTAGGAAGATACAGCAGTCCTAAATTTATATACATCCAATAACATAGCCTTGATACATACAGCAAAAGTTAACTAAGCTAAAAGGAGAAATAGACAAATACACCATCATAATTGGAGATTTTTAACATAGCTCTCTTGGTAACTGAGAACAAGCCGGGGGAAAAGCCAGACACACACACAAACCAAGTAGGGAATAGCAGATTTGAATAACTCAATTAACCAATTTGACTTAATTGACATTGGAATACTCTATCCAACAACTGCAGAATGCACATTCTTTTCAAGTGCACGTGGAACTTTTAGCAAAGTAGACCATATGCTGGCCCATGGAGGAAGCCTCAACAAATTTCAAAGGAATGAAATCATACAAAGTATGTTCTCTGACCACAGGGGATTAAACTAGAAATCAACGATTGAAAGACAGCCAGAAAATCCCCAGAATAAGGAACGAGTTACAGCAACTGCGACAAGTCTACAAGCTATGCTGAAATTTAAACACTTTAATTTAACAAACACATGCAATAAGCCAGGAACTGTTCTAAGCACTTTACATATATTAACTCAGTCTCCCTAACAATCCTATGAGAAAGAGACTATGATTCTCACTTTATGGATGAGGAAACTGAGCCACGGGGAGGCTAAGAAACTTGCTCAAGATCCCGTAGTAGGTAAGTGACAGAGCCAAAATTAGAGCCCAAGGAATGCAGCAGTATGCAGATCGTGCTCGAGACCTTTAGAAGCGCTTCTGCTTTTCCCATTGCGGGGGACTTAGCTCTCTGACCCCTGACGGCCGAGGTAATTGGGTTGCCTGGTAAGCAGAGCTGCAGCTGGCGCAAATCTATTCATGCGTTTGCTCTCAGGGGCTGGTCTCCTGCAAGGAGCGGAAGGTGGAGGGCCCGGGCCGGACCAGCCCTGCCTCCCCGACCGCTCCCCACCTGCAGGGGGAGGGACCCGCCCGGCCGGGTGCGCCGGCGGCTCGGCGATGGGCGCTACTCCAAGGCGGCCAGCAGGGGGCGCAGGCGCCCTCCTTTCGGCGCCGCGGCTGCAAACGGCCGCGCCAGCTGCAGGGCCGCGTCGGTTTGGGGAGCTGTCAGCCCGGTGCCGCAGCGTCGCGGGCTTCCTTCCTCTTTATCAGATCTGTCAGGGCCGCCGCGGGCTCCGAAGGCACCTCCGGCCTCCTGCCCTCCTTCCTGTGTCGAACGGGCGCTCTCCGCGCAACCACTAATCTGCACATCGGCGCCGCCCCGGCCCCGCTCGCGCCCTTTTTGGGGGCAGGGCCCCGCGTGAGGTCAGACGCCCGTGCGCTGGGGCTGCAGTCAGACCCGGAGCCGGGGTTCCTGCAGATCTCAGCATCGGCACACCCTCGGTTCCGGGCGGCCGGCACGGCAGCTGCACGAAGCGCGTCGGAAGCGGAACGAGCGGGGCTGGGCGGGCAGGGGCCCCGCTGCGGGTGGTCCCGGGGCTCCTCCCCGCTCCGCCCCTGCCCGGGGGCGCGGAGGCCCCCGAACGTCCCTGCGACCGAAGGCTGTTTGCCGAGGGCCTCGGTGTGTCGCCGCTGCCCCAGGTGTGGGACGCCGCCGTCCCGGGGCGCCCGCAGGTGACCGCGCGGACGCCGGGCAGATCCCGGCAGACTGAGATCAGGGCCCCCGGAGAGAAGGCGGGCGGACTTACAGGACCGGCGGGGACGGCCCCCGGGAGGGGCCCGCGCCCGGAGCTCGGCGATGACGTGGTCTGGGAAAAGGGCCGCCCTTCCAACCCCGGCTGCAGACTCGAGAAAATGCTCCCCCGGGGGAGCCGTGGCACCAAGCGAGGCCCCTGGCTTGGGGCATCCTTTTGGGGAGAAACGGGGAAAGCCACGGACACATTTCTGATTCCACTTCTTATACAGTAAGCAATGGAGGCCCTTCAGTCTCTTCCAGTGTTCCCTCTTTCTCTGATTTCTTGAGTCAAATAAGAATGGATAGTTTTCATTAAACACTATGTGCCAGTTACTACGCTGTTTATATTAAATATAAGTATATAAAATATATTTATTTGTATATAAATAAAATGTTTCAAATCTTTCAATTTTGTCAACAATCTATTATCCCCATTTTTAAAGGTAAGCATAGAGAGGTTCAGTAATTTGCCCAAGGCCACACTCAGGAGCTGATGGCGGTCATCTGCTTCCAGGGCTCCTGGCTGTCCCCCCTCCCCTGTGTTGGGAGGGGCTCAAGCAGGGACTAAGGAAGGCTGATTTCTTGGCCCAGTAGCGCAGGGCCAGGCTCCCCACGTGGACTCTCCTGGTGGACATTCAGGAAGTTCATGGCTACACCAGCCCAGCTCCAGCCTCCGAAGCTCCCAGGCAGGTGAGGGCAACGCAGGTGGAACTCAGTGCTTCCAATGCTGTGCGCCATTTTCTGTGTGAAAGGGAGGGTCCTGTCTGGTGAGAGGGGACTCTGGGAGGCAGGGAGAGCAGAAGGGACCGCCGCTGCACGTCCTTGGCTCAGCGAGACCAGCAACTCCCTGCTGTCTGCAGAGGTCACTGTAAGCTGGCAAAACCGTCCTGCTGTGGACTGACCGGAGGTGTCCCTGATCAAGGAAGGGGCAGGAGGAGAAAAGCCCAGGTCCCTCTCCAGTCCCTTCCTTCATGGGACACTCATTCTCTTAAATGGTTTGCTTCAGAGGAATTGTTCCTAATCTCTACACAAGCTCCAAGACTCCTATGATCCTTGATTCTTGAGGTAGCCTATTTTTAATGCAATTATTTCAAAAATCAGAGATAAAGACAAAAATGTAAATAAAGTGACATGGAGCCCAATTCACTGGAGCACAGTATTGACTTGATTATCAATAGAGATTTTTTGTTTTAAAGAAAAATTCTGCAATGTTCTAAAGACGCCTTTCAACTTGATATTCCAAACCCACTTCGATTACCACGTGCTTTTTAGAAGTTACGGGGACAGCAAGCTGGAAATACTCCAGCACCTTTGGCCTGTCAGTGAAGGAACTAAGGGTGAGCGGCTTGCCCAAGGCCCCATAGGGCATTAGTTGCAGAATGGGGACTCCTAGGACAGCGAGCGTTCTCGGGACTAGACAGCAAATTTTGGCAAAAACCGGGTAGGGGCGGAGATGCCACTGGAACCGCATCTTGATCCCCTCTCCTCTGCTTTGAGGGAGTTCCCTGACTTTATCAGGAATGGGTTGAACAAATAATCCTTGACATCCAGAATCTTTATCTCACATTAAAACACACTTTAAGGGTATGAGATGCTCTATTCATTAAGAAATAACACTGTTGAGCACCTCCTGGGTGCAAGGCACTGGCTTGATTCGAATAAATGGAGACACGTGATTTCTGCCTTCTCGGGGCTTCCAGGATCACAAGGGAGAAAAGACCAACACAAATAACCAGGCAATAAAAGCAGAGAAGGTGTGAAACGATTCACAAGAGGCTTAAAAGCACGACTCACTCACTCACCTGCCCGGGGCCGATTCATAAAGGGAGCCATGGCTTCTCGCTAGGAAATCAACAGTGCGTCAGGAAAATACTTTCGGCAAAGGTTTTGAACTGTTGAAATGATTATCAAAGTAGTTCTGCTCGTTGTAGAAATTTTGGAAAGTACAGAAAAGAGTAAAGAAGCATACATATGAATTTCCCCCAAATTCACCACCCAGAGGTAGCCCATTTGTGTGTGTTTTCTTGCCTACGGGCTAGGATTTTTTTTTTTTCTTTAAGAATTTTAGAGTTTACTTTCCATTACAAAGCTGTGATCTCATGAGCGCTTTCCCACGTCATCTGGAACTCTCGGTTACTCCAAGGCCGCTTACCCCATGCTCTCAGCCACACGGCCATTTCACAACTGACTCACTCTGTCCCGGTGGCAGGGTGTTTAGGTTGTTCCCAGCTTGGCGTTATGACACATTTACGCTGCAGTGGACATCTCTGCACACCCTTCTTCGGCCGTGTTTCCACTTCTAGGTTTCGCAGGAAATAATCAGAAATGTGAACCAAAAGTATGCACATCTTAAGAAGATTGATACATATCACCAAATTATTTGCTGGAAAGTTTCTAAGGAAATGGTTCAAAAAAAATAAGTGGACCAGTTGCAGGAACATTTTTCAGGCTGTTGATAAGCATCACCAAGCGGACCCCCGCCCCCAACGAGGGCCTTCTCTGTGCTTTAGCCCCAGGCGGCAATGTGTTCGTTAACTTAATATTATCTTACTGCTATTTGCATTTTTTCGCCCTTAGAGAGATTGAGCATTTTTCTCCCCCCGAATGTTCACTGGCCGCTCATATTTGCTGTTTATCATGTCTTTTGCCCCTTTATCCATGGGCATCTTTGTATTTTTTTTTATTGATTTATGTATGTTCTTTATAAATTAAGGGTTCTAACCACCCATCTGTGGTATTTGCTGCAAACATTTTTTCCAGTTGTTTATTGTTTAATTTTGCTTGTATTTTTTAATCACACAGGAATTTTTTGTTTTTATGTAGCACGGATCTGTCAAAGATTTCCTTTGTGGTTTCTTCCATGGCTTTGAAGCTTAGAGAGCCCTGCCCCGTGTAAAGATCGGTAGGCGAAGGGAGTTCCCAGGTGAGGGAGTCCCTGGGCCTGGCCTGGAGGCCAGAGGCGACACAGTCTTGGGGAACACGGAGTAGAGTTGTGCTTGGGGCCGGATGGGGCACAGCTTTTCAGGGTTACAGGCGTGGGGCCCCCGATGGTTCTTGAGCTGGAGGGTGGCCTATGGAGGGGCTGCAAAACAGATTCTGTGTCCTCAGGATGATTCCCGAATATTGGAGAATTTGGTTTCTACCGAGAACAACGTGGAAAATCTGAAGTTCATTGCTCAGGGAAGCCTGAGAATTCACTCCACTTTCTTCTGAGCCGGCAGCTGTTTGGGGCTTTGAGGGTGATGTTTCTCTCTGATTCTGTTACTCTCAGAGCCGGGAAGGATCCCCCAGGCCCACTGGTCTCCTTCTGACTTCACCGCAAGTCGATCCTGCTGCTGTCCGCCCACCGTGTCGCTGACACCTTCTCCCCTGCTTGGCGTGGCTGCCGTCCAAGCCCGGCCGGACCGCGAACCTGGAGCTGAGGCCTCCACTTTTCTGCCTTAATGAAAACGGGAGTTTCCATAACCGATTCTGCTAGAGAAGCTGCACTTGAACAGTTCGTGAGATCTCTGGGAAGGAGCTGTCGTGGGTGGCCAAGTTTTTGGTGAATAAAAAGCTTACTCCTTAGAGGACTACATTTTAGTTTCTGGTTAGACAACCCTGGGAAATGTATTCTGCGTCTCGGCCTTTGTTCATTCTCTTTGATAAGACACTACAGTACATTCTTCAATGAAATCCTTAAAGATTTTTAAATTACCCAGAATCCCTGCCTCCCAACACAAACATTTCATATTTTTCCTGCCTTCCATGTGGTGTGCATTTTGCTGGGCTGCAAATCGGCGTCCAGGCTCCCCTGAGGTTCTGCCCTTTTCACCGACCAGCGCTGGATCAGAGGTGCCTAGATTTTACACAGTGAGGAGAAATGATCATTTTAAAACACTCTGTATTGAAATGCAGTGTCTGCATTTCACATCATAAATGTGCAGCTTGATGCATTCTTGCAAACTAAACACAACCACAATCTAAACTAAACAGCCCCCAGGTCAAGAAGCAGAGCATTGTCAGCACATTGTCCCCCCAGTGGTCCCAGTTGCTAACCTCCCCCACCCAAAGGGAACCACTGCCCTGACGGCATAGATTAATTTTGCCTGTTTTTGGCTTTTTATCAATAAAATCATAAAGGATGTCCTCTTCGGCGTCTGGTTTCTTTTGCTGACCATCATGTTTGCGAAATCACCCAGGTTGCTGAGGGCCGCATTCACTAATTTTTATTGATCTATGGGAGTCTGTTGTACTGGGCATTGGTTATCTGTTGCTGTGGAATAAATTACCCCCAAACCTAGTGACTTAAACAATAGCATTGATCCCCTCTTGTAGTTTCTATGGGTAAGAATGTCAGGAGCAGCTCGGCGGGGCACTTCTGGCTCAGGGTTTCTTGTGAGGCTGTGCTTGGGCTGTCGGGCAGGGCTGCCATCATCTGAAGGCTTGACTGGGGCTTGGGGCTATGTATTTCCAAGATGGCGCACCCCTCCACGTGGGCCTCTCTGGAGTGCAGCTTGAGTCTCTTCATGACATGGTGGCTGGCTTCCCGCAGAATGAGTGATCAAGAGACCAAGGGGGAAGCTGCAACATCCTTTATGACTTCTTGAAAGTCACCTATGATCTCTTCCACAATATCCCGCTGACCACCAAGTCAGTGTGAGAGGGGACTTCACGAGCCTGCAACTAAGGAGCAAGGATCACTGGGGGGCCTCTTGGAGGCCGGCTACCGCATCTGGATAAACTTCCTCCATCGTAAAAGGTCACTCGGTAGCAACCCCCATCGCACTGTCATATTATACATGATTTGCTATTGTAGTTAATACTGACACGAACGTCTGTGTGCACGTAGCTTTCTGTTTCTGCTGAAGTCGTTCTCAGAAATACGTCCTGGGAATGGAAATCCTGAGTCACAAGATCTTCACCTGTTTATAGCTCTTCTCCACTGTCACCTGTTGCTTCCGAAAGGATCGTCCCAATCTTCAGGGCTGCTGGCAACCAAATGGTAGACCGAGTCCACTTCAGCTTTGTCTACATGAGGCATTAATGTCACCAGACAAAATGCTGTACATGGAATGTAAAATGGTCCCCGTCATCAAGGAAATGGCAAATAATCGACACCAGTCCATGTTCTGGGCTACAATACGGTGACACCTGGGGGGCGTCTGTATCATGAGGAACTGGTGACTTTTCTCTGGGAGGCACCAGATAATATGTCCTCCGGACGTTCTCAAACCGAACTGGTTTTGCAATTGCCTTTTCTGCCACCTCGTGGAAAGCCAGCATGGTGAGGCGGAAAGAGCAGGCTGCTTTCCCTCTGTGTGCCTCGGTATCCCCGCCTGGGAAATGGGATCGTCACACCAAACTCCCAGGGCGGTCGTGAGGAATAAGGAGACGATGGATGCAGCGTTCCCAGCACCTCGGTTGCTGTGTAGTAGGCCCTCGAACGCCAGTTCTCCGCCTCTCTCCCCCTCCTGTCCCTCCTCCTTTAAGAAGGGTGGCGCACTCCACGCTCCCCGGCTGAAATACTTCCTGTGACACGTCCTTGGCTTCTCCTGGAGAAAAAGAAGTACAGTGTTTTTCTTCTCATTATAACAGCGATACATGTTGACTGAATAAAAATTTGGAAACTGTGGGAAAGTACGAAGAAGGAAATAAAAATTACCCGCAATTTCACGCCCCAGATCTGCCACGGCGCACACTTGGGTGTGTCTCCTCGGGGCTGTCGGGCCACTTCTTATTCTCAGAACTTTAAGGTGTGGCTCCGGGGCAGTGTGACACTTCTGTCCAGGCCCCAACAACGCTGGGGGTGGGGTGAGCGCCAGAGCCATCGGGTCCCAGCTGGGATGGGGTCCTCGGGGCGGCACCCCACTTGCAGCGCTTGTGAAGCAGACGGGATTTCAAGATTCGTCCTCATGGCCTCAGAGAGCAAGGCCAGCAGCCCCACGGAAGGCAGGCCTGGCCTTTATTCTCCCCCGCTCCCCTGCAGGGCCCTGGCCAAACGCATCCAGGCTCTGGGCACTTGCTGTCTCTGGGCCTCGGTTTCCTCATCTGTCGAATGAGCAGCTGGGCCTTGATTTCCGGGGCTGATGTTCCGCGGTCCCAGTAGTCTGTGAAAGAAAAGTGCCACAGAGCATATAGGGCCTTGCACACGCGTACATCTTCTTTATTTCTCTAGTGCCCTCGCCCTCTCCTTCTCAGAAAAGAAGAACATGGATCTCCCACAAGCCTCCGATCACGTCAGTACCTGGGCTGTCTCGTGTCAGCCTCCTCAGCTGCTCTGGGAATACTTGAGTCAGGCAAGGAGCCACTCTAGGAGTTTTGTGAGGAGTAAATGAAAAAATGCGTGCAGAGGCCTCTGGGGGGATGTGATAGAATTGTTCTGGCACCATCGGGAGTGAGCAACTGCTCAGGTTCAAATTCCAGCTCTGCCACTTCCAGGCTGTGTGAGCTTGGGCAAGTTACTTAACTGCTCTGTGCCTCACCCATCTCTAAACTGGGAAAGATGGTAGTAATAATGTGTGAATTAAATGAGTTAGTGTGCATGGAGCCCTTGGAATAGCACTTGGCCCATAGGAAGTGCTACGTGAGTATCAGTGTCCCCATAGTGTCTGAAACGGAGTAAGTGCCCTGAGACATGTGCTATTTAGGATTGCAAACAGATTCCAAAAACACAGATGTATTTGACATGAAAAGTGAGCGTTTCTCCTATTCCACCTACTCTCACTGGCCAGAACCACATCTGTGAGCAGTTCCATGGGCCACCTTCCAGATCTTTCTCTAGAAATACACGGTGATCACATATATCTAGTGCTTTCTTTTAAAAACACCGTATCATACATATTACTCGGCAACTTTCTTTTTCACTCAGAATATCACAAACAAACTTTCATGTCACAATGTGCAGATAAACAGCCGTTAAGGTCACCAGTCCCCTACTGGTGGACAGCTAGGCTATTTCCTTTTTTTTTTTTTGATTGTGCAAAATATAGTGAGGAACAGCCTTCTTGAGTTTCTCACTCCACAAGGAGCATCCTAGGGTGAGGGGTGAGGGGACGTGAGCGACTCATCGTCACTGCTCTGGGGGCACCAAGTCAGAGACGGTGATGACCTGCCCTTCTCAGGGCACCAGGTTCTGAGTGGCTCTAATGTGTCACCCTGGGAGGACCTCCCCCACCTCCCCTAAAGGCAGAGGTCACCCAGGAGGGTCCCTTCCCGAGGCGAAGACAGCAGTGCAGGTTGGAGAAAGCACAAAGACAATCCAGATGACCCTGGAGCCCCCTTCTCACCATTTCTTTTAAAAAAATTATTATTATTGTTATATAAACATTTTTATTATGAAAAATTTCAAACATATAGAAAAGATACACTAATAGTTCAACATGCATGTCTATATCTACCACCCAGATATTTTGGCTGAAACATTTCCAAGAACGTTGTAAGCATCATGACACTTCCCCCTAAATAATTCAACATTCATCTCCTAAGAATATGGACAGTCTCCTACACAACTCAATACTTGAGAAAATTCACGATCATTTCTTACTCTCATCTAACAATAAACTGATTTCCAAATTTCTCGAACTGTCTTCCAGATATATATATATATAGTTCTACAAACCAGGCCCCAGTGGATCACGGTTCTCTTCTCTTCCACCTGGGCCAGCCCCACAACCCCCATCGATGACAGTGGCTGTGGCAGGTAGAGGCTCTGACGTTTCTGCAGCCCGTGTGAACTGTGGAAGTGGAGGTGTGGGTGGGGTTGGGGACAGGTATATTCCTGGCAGGGAGGGACTGGGAGCCAGACGTTAGCTACCACCTTCTGAAGGTGCCTGAGCGGAGGCTGGAGGACCATACCTGGCAAACCCTGATTCAGGTCCTGTGACCAGCAGTGACTGGGCCTCTGCAACACCAGTCACTGCTGTGGGGTACTTTTGGGCAGATTAGAAAACGTGCCCCTTGTGGGCACAGCTCACATGCCAGTCCAACCAGTGTAGTGGAGTCAGGCTGAATTTTAGTCCCAATTTGGTGACAGCACTTTGTGCAGTGCACAAGCTATGCAACAGCGTATGGCAACCCTGACTGGGAGGGTTAATTTGGCCAGCAAGGTAGGGCAGAGAGATTCTGGTCTGAAAGCAGCAAGGTGGTTGTCAACAGGGGGCTCTGCCACCCAGTATCAGTAGCAATGACAGCTGGTGTTTACTGAGCATTTACTTTGTGCCGAGCCCTGTGCTCAGCGCTGTACTGACTTCTCTCGTGTTTCCTTCACAACTCTGTGGGATCGGTGCCAGCATTATCCTCACTTTAGGGAAGAGAACACAGGCTCAGAAAGGTGTAGTTATTTGCTCAAGGCTGCACAGCTCATAAGGGGCTGAATGGGCGCTCTATCCTGGATCTGTTGGCTCTTGGGATTGTGCCTTAAGAATTGTGCCCCCACGGCACTTGTTAGGGGGCCCAGGAGCCCAGTTCAGGGCCAGGGCATCGGGGATCCCATTTAGCAGGTCTGGGGTGGGCCTGAGCAGTCGATTTCCACCAAGCTCCTCACCCCACCCTGCCCCAGGGGGTCCTGATGTGCCCGCTGGTTAGGAACCACTGGGTGGCATGGACACGTGGAAATCCGGGCCCAGGCCCCTCTCGGCCGCTGTCACTGACAGCCGCTGTTTGCTGATTCTAAGTCCCCAAGAAGGAAATCGAGTCACCTGGAGGTGAACGGGGGCTCAGGAAGGTGTCAGGGATTCTGTGACTTGGGCATGCAGGGCCGCAGTCCCGTCACACCCTGTCCCCACGGCATCAGACACAGGGTGTGGTTGGCAGGGAGGACGAGGGGTGGGTGTGGCTCATGCGGGCACCCCGCCATCCTGGCTACCCTGCCAGCTGAGTGGCCCTGGGTGGGCTGGGGAGCAAGACTTGCCCTGGGCTCCCCCAGAAAATGGAGTGACGTGGCTGGCTCCCCGCCCTGGCAGTGCCCGTTGGCCTGGGAAGCCCTGGCGGGGCTGCGGGGGGTGGTGGCCGATGTCGAGGTTCCTGAAGCTTCCAGCTCATATTTCCTGAAGGAACAGGTGAGCGTGGACTGGGGGCAGATTCTGAGGCTGTCAGCCCCGATGCCACCCCCACGGCCCGTCCTTCAGACGCTGGGCAGTTTACGGCATTGCTGCCAGGACGTCGGCTCATGGGCTATGGGCTGGGACCAGCACCCCCTCAGGCAGAAGTCCCTTTGACAGAGTCACTGCCGAGGGTCTGCAGTTTGGATGGGAGCCTTGGGGCGCGGGGGTGTGGCCTCGGATGATTTCACATCTGCCTTCGCCAGTCCAGGACTCGCCAGGTTACCTGTTCTCCAGAAGGACCCCCTCCTCGGGGCCCGCCTGGGACTCAGGGCTGCCTCTCAGCTGTCAGAGAAGCTGCCGTTTTGTGTAACTGGGCCTGAAGAAACGGGGCAGGGCTTCAAGGAGGCCAGGCAGCAGACCCAAAAGACACTTCGACTCTGGCTCCTGGTTGGTTTGTTTTGGAGGGAGAGGCAACTAGGAGGAATTCTTGGCCGTTGCCCCGAGCTGTAAAAGCTCCGAGGCGAGGGGCGGTGGCTGTGGACGAGGGGAACGCCCTTGGTAGGGATGGTGGGTAACGTCAGATTGAGCCATAGATCTGTGGGGAGATGAGACCCCCAGATTCCCGGAGAGGAAACTGAGGCTCAGGGTGGTCAGTGGGGAGCCCAGAGTCACACCGTTCAAGGCAAAGCTCCCGTGAACAACTTAGTGGACACCGGGCATCTTTCCAGCCACCCGCCCCTCCTCCTGGGTTTCCCCTTCCCCATGCTCAGCAGTGGCTGCGCTGTCCTCATTGTCCTTGCTCTCATCCACATCTCCTTTTCCTTTCTGACCGCCAGTCTGGGTGACCTGTAGTGACTTCAGGCCCCACACGGGCTCCCTCAGTGGTGTGAGGCCTTAACCCCATAGCAGACCCTCCCTCCCGGCCCCTTGGGACAGTCGGACACTGCTCCGCTCTGGCTCCCTCATCACTCCTGCTCCAGCTTCCTCTGTCCTTTTTACCTCCGCCCCCCCCGACACAGGCTTTCCCAGGTCCCTGCTAACAACGATAATAACACGACATGAGCAACAACAATACCTCCGGTTTCCCGAGGCTCCGTACCAGGTGCTGTGCTCGGTGCTTCTAAGCACCATCAGCCTCCGTGCCCCACGTGTGGGCAAGACTGTCTCCCCCTGCGGCCCGCGGGGTGGGGGCTGGCAATTTTGGAAAAAGCGGGACGCCTTTTGATGGTCTTGATGGTTGGTCAAGATGTTCTCCCAGAGGAAAAGAGATGGAAGTGGTGTGTGTGTGTGTGAATGACTGTGTGTGTGTGTGTGAGACCAGGTCTTGCACGAACTCCCACGCCACGTGGGAGGGGGCAGTGGGGGACAGGAAGTGAGACCCGTGGCTCCCCGCAGGTGACCGTGACCCTGGGGAGTTGGGGGAGCTGAGTCGAGCACCTGACAGTGGCGTCTCTCCCTCGCTGTCCACAGCCCCCAACCCTAGAAGGTTCTACACAGAGCGATTCTTCTTGGGATGGTTCCAGAGTTCTAACCTCTCCTCTCCCTGCACCCCTTTTTTCTTTCTCAGCTCAGCTCTCTTTCTGTGTGTGTGTGTGCAAGCACCTGTGCGTTTTTCTCCGCTTTCGTCTGACTTCCTGCGTCTCCCCTGCCTTGGTCCCCTAGATTTTCCGGAGTTGTCCTCGTTAGCGGCCCACCTACCTCCTCGTGCGAGGGGTTTAATGGCACTCGTAAAACACCACCTTGGCTTGTTTTCTTTCTTCCTCTTTCTCTCTCAGCCCCTCCGCTCCAACGCCTGGGTTTCTCCTCGTGTTTGGCCACATATGTAAAATAAATACCTCCATGTGCAGGAGGAAATGACCTTCAGGTTTGCGGGGCGTTTGTCACGGGGTCTGAGTGCCACCGACAGTTCCCTGCTCCCCTGCTTTGCGGCTTCACAGCTGAGACTTCGCCTGCGAGCCGGGCCTCTCCGATCTGGGGCATCTTGGGGTCCCCTGAAGCCCTGTGGTTGCCCCCTTTCTCTTCTGGCTTTCCCTGGCTGGACCTCTGTCTGTGGACTTCCTCTGGCTTTGTGTTTTTATTTCTTTATAGTAACAAGAGAAATGGATGTTTGTCTCGCAAACTATAAACGGCATAGATGCCACGATCCTCTCTTCTTCTCATTTGAATCTCTCTCCCGATCTGTGCTGTCTCGGGAGCAGCTGTAGGTTTCTCAGCCCTCCTTCTGGAATGTAAGTTAACGGAGGCCACTGTTGGAATCTCTACCCCCGCAGGAGGCCTGGCTCATGGCGGGCCCTTGGCAAGGGCTGAATGAATGAATGGATGGATGGATGAAGCTGTGCCAAGCAGGCTGTCCCTGTGTGGGTGGTTGATCCCAGAAAACTCATGCTGAGCCAACCCGGAGCCAGAATATCCTTCTGGGGATGTGGTCCCACCCCTTTCTCCCGTGTGACCTTGGACAGGTGTCATTTACTTTCTGGCACTTCAGTTTTTCCACTTGTAAAATGGGGATATCGCCTGCCCAGCTCCTGTCACAGAACAGTGAGGGTCAGAGTGGACACCCCGCAGAAGATGAACTTGGAGACATCTCTGAGTGGGAAAATCTCTTTAGGACCGAGTGACACAGAATGGTGGTGCTTATTATTTTAAATCCACCTTCATCCCTCCAGATGAGGAGAAAAAGTTCTGGAAAGTACTCACCAAACCAACAGTGGTTGCCAGGAGCTCTTTTGCTTTATTTGCGATGTTTTTTGTAACAGGAATGTACTGAGGTTCTACTTTCGTATTGGAATTATTTTAGTATACTTTAGTATACTAAATATATTTTAAATATATTTTAATATATATTTTAGTATATTTTAGTATTTAGTATATATTGGAATTATTTAGTATATATTTTAGTGTGTAGAAATAAATAACAGTATCTCCATTTGTTGAGCTCCGACTCTGTAGCAGGCTGAGGATTCTTGTGATGCAATTTTACAGACGAGGAAACTGAAGCCCGAGAGGGGTGTGGCCACCCAGGCTCACGTGGCCCGGACGGGCTGCCGTGGATTCTGAACTAAAGCACAGCTGACCCCTGTGGGGCATTGTTGGCCCCTAAATGGATGCTGATCACAGCAGCCCCTGGATGACGGACAAGGCAGGGCAGAGATTCAGGGCAGCCTCCTCGAATGAGAGGAGAAACAGCACAAAGCAGGTGTCACCAGGACGGAATTTATGACCTTGAGTCGGAGACCAAGGGGTTTGGTGTCAGAAGGACATGAGCTCGTGTTCCAGCTCTGCCACTTCCTGGCTTCGTGACCTCAGGCAAGTCCCTTCACCTCTCTGGGCATTAGTTTGCTCGTTGACAAAAGCAGAGAGAAACTCCCTACCCTGCAGGCTTGTGGGGACTGAGCATGTTGTGGACATGAAAACACATGGAAACTGTAAATGATGCTTATTTGTTCCTGAAACGAGCATTTATAACGTACCTGCTTTCATGCCAGGCCCTTCTCTAGGACCTGGGGATACAGCAGGACAGGACAGACGAGGTCCTGGTCCCCAGAGGCGACTTTCCAGCAGTAGGAGCCAGATAGTCACCTGGGAAACCAGTCAGGCAGTTCCAGGGGTGGTGATGAGGGTGCGGACGGATCCGGGCCAGACAGATGGAGCCCGCCTTGGAGGCTGGGCTGCTGAATGGGGGGGTCAGCTGAGGCCTCTCTGGGGAGGTGACATCTGGACAGAGGATGAGAGGTGGGAGGTCAGCGGATGAAGCTCTTTAGTGGAAGTGTCATGGGCAGAGGGAAGAACTGGTGTGGCTGAGGGACAAAAGGCCAGGGTGGCCAGAGTGGAGGGAGGAGTGGGAGACAGGGCCGGAGTCTACAGGACACAAGGGATGGAGATGCAGGGACGACAGTAGATGGCTCGCTGGGGCTGCTGATGTGGCTCAGCGCCTCCACCCTCGGGCGGGGCCTGTGTGCAAGGTCTCAGGAGGTGGGCACATGTACCTGAGGACATGTGTCCCTTTGCTGGGAGCAGAGGAGCTTCCAGGCCTGGACAGGTGAGAAAGTGGGAGGGGCCCTCAGGCAGGGCCACTGGTGGGGACGGAGGGTGAGGCACGGCCCCAAGCCCCTCGTGCCTGGGTGCTGCACCCAAGAGGAAGACGAGAGGCAGGGCAGCATTCAAGGGCAGAAATGGGGCCTGGGAAGCAAGCGGCAGGAGGAGCGCTGACAGCCACAGATGCGGGGAGATGCGGGCAGCCCAGACAGGCGCTGAGATGGCAGGACCAGGACCAGGTCCCACAGAGGCTCGGCAAGCATTTCCAGGGCAGGTGTGAGGGTGCCCCCAGCAGAGGCAGGGGTTCAGGCGGGTCGACCTGGAGGTCCCACACCCTCAAAACACCCCAAACGTCCAGTGCCCATCCACTGATCATGATCCTTTGCGAGACGGGTCTTTCTAGAAATGTCATTTGCTCCCAGTGCAATAAGTTTGATTGGAGGAATTCTCACTTTTTAAGCTCCCTGGATAGCTGGCTTTGTCCTTATTCTTCATTCCTGGGTGAAGTCAGCTCCAGTCTTTCTGTCCTTCTGGCTGTGCAGCACTGGGCACGTTGCTCCACCTCTCTGCGCCTCTGCTTCCTCAGTGTGCAAAGCAGAGGAGAGCTGAAAGCAGGGCAGCTGGATGAGGTCCGTGACCGTGGTGATGACCGATGCTCAGTCCCAGGAATGCTGGGCCTCAGACCAGGTTCCTTTCTCTTCACGCTGTGTGGGACTCACCCGGAGGCTGGGCAGCAGGTCCGTCAGCCCTCCAGCTGCTGCTCAAGGCTGGGTATCCAGAGGGAGCTGCGTCCACCATGGGAAGCTGCTGCTTCTGTCACTAGCCGTGGGCTCTGTGTCGGGGCAGAAGGGGGTCTGGGGGGGCAAGGGAGGCAGCCGAGAGCTGGGGCCTTCGTGGGAGCGTGGACATACAGGGCAGCCACTGTGGCGCTCAGACCGGAGCCATGCTCTGTGACGTTAGGTTCCACAAGCTCAGAGACACAGCCATTGTGCTCCTGGGTCCAACCCCCACCTCCCACCCCCCAAAAAGCACACATAAGCCCATGCCCAAGGGCCTCAGAGCTCCAAGCATGGTCGGCGGCCTGGCAGCGTCAGCATCTTCTGGGACTGGGTCAGAGGGCAGGTTTCCAGGCCCCAGTGCCGTCCTGCTGAGTCCGACTTTGCATTTTCCCAAGAACCTGGGTGACCTGTCAGTGGACTGCAGTGGGAGCCGTGCTGGTCTGGGGCTGGTGCGCTGACGTCCATCACAGCCTTATCTGTGGCAGGGGGTCCCTCACTGGGGGAGCGGGAGGGAAACGAGGAGGGCGTGCAGCAGGTGGAGGTGAGGCAGCTGCGTGCCGCAGGGACGTGCAGGGACCCCACCTTGCAGGCTCAGCGGACGAAGCAGAAAAGAGAACGAGAACCCAGTACGAAGGCGTCTCCATGTACTGGAAACATGCCCGCGGGAAAGTGACGTGAGGACAGTGTCGGGACGGTGGGCGGGTGGAACGTGGACTCTGGTGGGGAACAGTACCGTGTCAGGCAGACTCTCCTGAAGGCGATCGCTGTTGCAGGTTATGTAAGGGAATGTCCCTGCTCTCGGGAGGCCCCGCAACATTAGGGGCGGAGGGGCCTCCATGCAGCAGACTTCCATAAGGGGTAGGAAAAAAAAAAAGTTGCAAAATATTAACAACTGGTGAGTCCATGTGAGAGGGATAGTGGGGTTTATTGTTTTTCTTGCCACTTTTCTGACGGCTTATTTTTTTCAAAGTTAAAGTAAAATAGAATACTAAAGAAGTCAGCACAATGCCTTGTGCAAATTATAGCAATGCATTTTATAAAGACACAGACAGACTGGTAAAGTGTCCCCTTGGGGATAGGGTGGGGAGGCAGGGAGTGGGGTGGGTGAGGCAGAGCGGCCCTTGCTGACTGGGGAGCCCTGGGTTCTCGGAGGGTGATGGTGCCCCACACTGCCCTGTGGTGTGGAGTGGACAGGACCGGCTCCCTTAGCCTTCTCCGTCTGTGAGAGGGGACAGCAGCACCTTGCCTCTGCGTTGCTGTCCGGCTGAGGCCCTGGTGTTTGAAAAGCCCTCTGCACAGCGCTTGGCCCATAGTGAGGACTCAGCAAACGTGGGCTGTCCCCGGCCTGGCTCCTCCTGCCACGGGATCACAGACCCTGGAGGTCACAGAACCCACCCCTCCTTCCTGTGACTATGGTGTCCTGCTAGGCAGGGCCCAGCCTCCGCTTGATCTCCTCCGACGACAGGACGCTCTCTCCCCACCCATCATGGCAGCTGGCTCCATCTGAGGCAGGTCTGTGGGCACTTCTTCCCGACATGGAGCCCTGCTTTCTATGCCGGGGGTCTCCTTCCACGGGTTCCAGTCCTTTCTGTCAGGACTGCGTGGAGCACATCGCACGTCTCATCCGCTGACACGTTGCAGCCATCTGGGCCTCCTCTCTGGTCCCTCCAGCCATCCTCCACTGTGATGCTCCAGGCCCCTCACTCTTCTTACCTCCCACCTGCCGACCCTTGCATTAGTCTGGATCCTTCTTCCATGAGGGACTGAAAGCAAGACTCTGGGTGCAGAGCACAGATAGGGTACGGGGCCTTCGGCATCCTCGCTGTGTGGGGTGGACCTACCCGACTCCAAGGCCTTTGCCAGCTCCTTTTCTCCCTCCCTCCCTCTCTCTCTTCCTCTGTCTCATTCTTCTCCTTCTCTGGGCGTCCTAAAAGGACAGGCCTGGCTGTGTGCAGCGTGGAGGTGGTGCTCCCAGGCTGTTCCTCTTCCTCCCTTTGCCGGAGGAGGGTCAGGCTGAGCCAGCCATGGGCCGGGAGACCGGAGGAGACCCTAGGAAACCACAGGGATTTTTAACTGAAAATACGTTTGCTTCCTCTCTCTGTTTTTTGTTTTTTTGTTTTTTTGTGAGGAAGATTGTCCCTGAGCTAACATCTGTGCCAATCTTCCTCTATTTTGTTTGCAGGATGCTTCCACAGCATGGCTTGATGAACAAGTGTGTAGGTCCACGACAGGGACCTGAACCTGTGAGCCCCAGGCCATTGAAGCAGAGCGCACGAACTTAACCACTATGTCACCGGGCTGGCCCCACTTCCTCTCTTCTTTTAATTACAAAAATAAAACAAGTTCATTGAAAAAATGTGAAAATTCAGAAGCGCCATATGGAATAAAAAGCAAAGCCCTTTTTCCTCCCTCTCCCTCCCCAGATCTTACCCCTGTTGACAGGTTGGTGTGGCCCCTCCCGGGCAATTTTCTTTCCACAGGTAAGTAAATTTTTCTTCCTCTCATAGGGGACACTACCCGTAGTGACAGTTCATTTATCAGGGACACGTTTCCACGTTGGCACACAGAGCTCAATCTCATTCTGTCTTATTTTTTCAATGAAATATGAAAAACAACTGTATTAACTGTTTTTGGAAGAAAGCTATGCCTGTGGCAGCCACACACACAGCGTAAAGGGCTTACACCGAAAAACGACTTATTTCCCTCAGCAGAGCCCCTGTCCCACCCGCACTGACCAGCTCAGACTTCTCCCGGCGCCCCGATGGGCTCTCCATTGTGGAAATGCGCAGGGAGTGGGTCTCCTGTGCTGGTCTCATGTCGTCCAGGAGCACAAGGTGTGGGCGCGCCATCCTTTGTGACAACCTGCTGCTGATGACACCTGGGTTATGTTTAGCTTTTCACTTTTGCCCCCACTGCACAGACACCCTTCGGCCTGTGGAGGGCATATTCCCAATGGTGGGGCCCCAGAAGTGGGCTGGCTGGGCCACAGCTGCACCTGGTTGCTGGGTGACATAGTTGTCCCAGTGGCCCCAAGAACCCTGATTCCTGAGGCCCAGGTAACACCAGACGGGGAAGCACCGGGCCAGGATCCAGGAGGCCTGGGTTCTGACAAAGTCACTCCTCCTCTCTGAGCCTCAGTTTCTCCCCCCTGGAGCAGGGATGCTGGCCCGGAGGGTCCCCGAGGCCCCTCCTGACTGGCAGTGGGATGGCAGGCTGGCCTGCAGGGTGAAGGCACTTCTCCGAGCGCGGCCGCCTGCTCTCCGGGACTGACTCTGCTCTGGTCACTGTGAGAGGCTGGTGGACTTTTATGGTGGTTTGAGGGGTAGGGTTCAGGTTCTGCTCTAGGACATGCCCAGGTGGAGCTGGCCCGTCTGTGCCCCTCAGAGGGGAGCTGGCCCTGGTGTAGGAGGGGCCGGGGGGCCTGGCGGGAGGCTTGGGTTCCTAATCAGCCTCCTGTCCAGGATGTGAAGTCCTGTCACGTGGCCCTGGGAAGGGCTTGTGTCATTTAGGGTCCCGTCAAGAAACAGAAACAGCCCAGGGATTTCAGATAAGGGGACTTGATGGAGGGACATGGTCACACAGGTTACGGGAGAGCCGTGAAGCCAGAGAGGGGTGATGAGTCAACCCCGAGGTCAGCCGCTGTGGGAAACTGCCCCCACCCAGGGCATGGAGGGACTGGGAAGGGGTGGGGTTTGAAGAGCTCAGACCCCCAGCCACCTGTGCCGGCTGGAACCTCGTTGGGTGGGAGCTGGAGCACAGAGGAAATGTGGCTGCTGCTGGGCATCCCACTGGGGCAGATGTGAACGGGGAGGAATAGTCTAGCTTCTCTCTTCGCTCCCTCCCTCTCATTCTCCCCAAGTGCCTTGCCTTGGCGGAACCAGCTGGAAACCCGCCAGCATGGGAGCCTGGCAAGGCAGCCCACGGACATCAGCCCCCTGCAACACAGAGAGGAACATGTTTGAGGCTGGAGGCCCGGACCTGGCCCAGTGACTATTGTTCTTAAGTGCTTCCCGTGCTGGGGAGCTCACTCTTTAACTCCAGAGGTGGGAGCAACAGCCCGTTTCGCTGCCAGTTGAGTATGAATGTTGGTTCAGAATAAGGGAAAAACATTGGTGTACCTGGGACTCCCAACCTAGAGACGGGGGGCTTGTCTCTGGAGCATGAGCCCTTCGTTTGGGACAGTTGGTGGCCTCATGCTCCCTGTCTTTGCTCAAGCTGTCATATCTGCCACGAATGCGCTTCCCCTTATCGGCTGCTCAGTTAACCCTGACCCTTCTGATGAGATTCAGCTCTTCCAGGGAACCTTCTGGAACCCGCATGCTGGGGGACAGTGCCCTGTGCCCTTCTGTGGCACCTCGTGCTCCCTTCTCTATTTAGCACTAACCACATCACGTTCAACGTGAATTTCCCTCTTTGTCCCCCCTGATTCTTCAGGGGTACAGAGCTTGCTGGACTTGACTTTGCCTCCCCAGCACCAGCAACACGTCATAGAGATGTTCTCTGAGGCACCTACAGTGTGCCGGGCCTACTAAGTGCTTTGCATGCATTATCTAATTTAATTCTCCCAACAACCCCCAAAGTAGGTATTATTATCCTCATTTCTCAGCTAGAGAATCTGAGGTTCAGAGAGGAGAGGGCTCCAGGCCCCTCGGCTAGCGGGGGGGCAGAGGTGGGGTTTGAACCCAGCTTCTCCTGGCCGTGAAGGCTGTGTTCCCGAGCCGCGGGCCACGCGGTCTTGCCGCTGTGCAGCTGGGCAGCGGGCGGGATGGCAAGAGGCGCCTCACCGGGGACGTTTTCAGTTCAGCTTCTTGCACCTCATCCCCCACTCTCTGTCCAAGCCCATACGTCAGCCCTTACTAACGCGGAGCCCGCTCCCATGGCCACTTCTCCATTCTGAAACGACCAAGAGGCCAGGCCGGGACGGCGGGTCTAACCACAGACTGACGGCTGTTTCCACGTGTGCAAGTGGGTTTGAGCCTCGGCGCAGGTTTTCCTGGTTCTCTTTTCGCTGTTTCTCTTGCATGACGTGTCTTGCGGCCCTGCTGTGTCTCACATCTGTTGCTTGCACTCTTTAGACTGTTCTTAATCTTCTTCATCCGCGGAGCTCTCTCCAGTTTGCACAGCACGTTTATACACATCAGCTCAGTGGATCTTCCCAGCAGACCTGGGACTTGGGCCTGTTTGACAGATGGAGGCTTGGAGAGTCTCAGAAATGACAATGACAATGATTAGTTGCCCTTTATTGATCTCTTAGCGTGACTAATGCACGGTGCTAAACCATGCCACATACAGAATTGCCTTTAATCTTCCCAACAGCTATATGAGGTAGATAGTGTTACTATCCCTAATTTAGAAGTAAGGGAACTGAAGCCCAGAGAGGATAATTGACTTGCCCAAGGTCACACAGCAGCAAGGCCAGACCTGGAACCTATCTCTTGATTCCTGGTCCAGGGTTCTAACTAACTCTCGAGAACAGCCACAAAACTGAAAAAAACACATTACTATATTTCGACAAATCTATGACATCATTGAATATAGGCACATCACTATTTTACATACCCTAGGAAATAAAAATGCTGTCAATTAAACTAAGATACAATACTTTCTTATACTTAATAAAAGAGCTCTTTTAGACTTAGATTCATCTCATATGTATATATCACTCTTGTGCATACGTTAAAGGAATGTTTATATGAAAATAACTTTATATGAAATGAAATTAAATTTAGATGAAAATAAAATTCACATTCAAAAATCTGCCAGAGTGACAAATGCCCACGCTTTTTCACATAATATTGTCCTCTGTGCCAGCAAGTGTCGGTGACACACATTTCTCTCTCTTTCTTTCTCTGTGTGTATTTTTGTTTTTAAAGATTGGCACCTGAGTTGACATCTGTTGCCAATCTTCTTTTTTTCTTCCATTTTTTTCTTCTTCCTCTTCTCCCCAAAGCCCCTCAGTACATAGTTGTATATTCTAGTTGTAGGTCCTTCTGGTTGTGGCATATGGGATGCCGCCTCAGCATGGCCATGTCCTCGCCCAGGATGGGAACTGGCGGAACCCTGGGCTGCCGCAGTGGCGCACACGAACTGAACCACTCGGCCACGGGGCTGGGTCCATGTTTTAAAAAACATTTTATTGAGCTGAAGCCTACATATGATAACGTGCACAAATTATATCTGATGAGTCTTTCTCTGTGCTTGCATACAGCTGTGACCACTGGTGGGCTGGTGGTTAAATAGTCAAGGATTTTGCAAACCAGTTTTTAAGCCGTTAGTCGCTTAAAGTCAGCCATAGTGGGAGCATTTACACCAGGGAAACTGGCAACAACTCAGGGCTTTTGTCCCCCTCAGAGACTGGTTTACCAGCACACCGCTGATGGATCAGGGGGGAGATAGCCAGCACCCCCGGAAGCCTCCTCTTAGCCCCCCCCCCCCCCCCCCCCTCCCCTGCCCTCCAAGGGACGCTCTGAAGCAGCACTTCTTAGAAGAATCTGCAGATGGACTGAGAGCCCCTGGCACCGGGCCCTCCTGGCTCTGCCCGGTGCAGCGCTCGCTCCACCTCGACTCCCTCCCAACCCGTGTGCGGAATGCTGCTGGACGCGTCTGCTCCCCCGTCTCCCCGCCCGGAACCACAGCCGCTCGGTTCCTAGAGGTTAGAAGAATGCTCGTCTATTGTCTCCAGGGTTTTCTTCCAAGCCACAGAAACCCGTCCTAGAGTGATGTTTGGCTGGAGCAGGCAGGGACAACGCCTTCCAGAGGCCCCTGGCCAAGAGCTATTGTAAGACACACCCCGATTCCAGAGATAGCAAAATGTGAGGCAGTGCCTCTAAGAACCGCTGAAAGACAGTGCCTTGTTACTCTTTTGAACGCCTTCCTTCATGGAGCCATTTCCTTTGAGGAGCAGCTCGTCAGATGATTACGCCCCGTAAAGCGGAGTTGCCTCCGTCCCCTCATGGCCAGCACTCTCATTGGTCATCCGGTCCCCAGGCAGGTGGTGTCTGCCCACTTCTCTGGGGTCAGCCAGGTGTTACTACCTCTGGTCCCAGTCTGGAAAGAGAGGGCTGGGACGCTGTGGGAAAGTGCGGCTCAGACACCAGGCTGCTTTGGGACAGTCTTCTCTGGGTGCAGATGATGGCTGGCCTTGGGCCCTCTGGGGACTGTTCAAGGTCATCCCTGTGATGACTTTCAGGGTCAACGTCGTCTTCCCAATCTGTCTGTGAGCTCCTGCAACTGGGTTTTAATCACCTTGTGTTCACTCAAAGCCCAGCGCTCTTCTGACACGGAGCAAGCGCCCAGGAAATACTTGAATGAGTGAGCGAGTGACAGACCAGGCGTGGAGAGACCTCACTCTGCAGCCCGCCTGACTGCGGCCCTTGAGAAAGCCACTGCTCTGAAAAATTGATGGGAGCAACTGAGATGACAATGCAAAATGGCTCTATAGGAGCTCTGAGGGGTTAATTGTGAGCATCATTATGTGACCACTTTGGAGACCTCGGGACCACCCTTCCTTCTGTGACTTGTTTGAGCTGCCCTACCTCAACTCTCCCTGCCCGCGGGGAGGGCCAAGGCCTGGATCCCCAGGCAAGGCAGGGAGTGGCGGGGAGGACCAGGCTGAGACCTGCTCCAGGGGCTAGGGGCAGGGGTGGCAGGAAGCAGCATCCACAGTGAAGAAAATCCAGAGCTGTGGGTTTAGATCAGACCTCGGAATGGGCATGGCGATCGCAATGAGTTTGTTGAGGATGGCATGAGAGAGTTGGAGTGTTTGGGGCCTGGAGTGGACCTAGCATGTCCTTCAGGGACCGTGGGGAATTCAGAGGGAAGTGCGTTTGCTCCTGGCTGGTAAGGAGCCTTCAATCTGAACCACCGTACCTGGGCTCAAGTCCTAGCCCTGCCACTTCCTGTCCTCATGACTCCGGGTGGTCACTGCCTTCTCTGGGCCTCAGTTTCCCCAAGTGGAAAACCAACATAATAACCCTGGTCCCGCAAACCTCCCTGTTATGGTTGTGGGAATAATTAAAACGTGCTGAGGTGATATTGAGGCCTTGCTCCGGGGCCAGACACAGCACTTTACATGAATCGATTCAGTGGTTCTGAAAGCGTGGTCCGGGGACCAGCAGCGTCAGCATCACTCGGGAACTTGTTAGAAAGGCAAATTCTTGGGCTCCCGCTGGATCTGAAACCCTGGAGGTGCGGCAGCAGTTTGCATTTTAACAAGCCCTCCAGGAGATTCTGCCAGAACCTAAATCTGAGAATCACAGCGTTAGCTCGTTAGCCTGCTCACCAGGCCTATGAGGTAAGGACTGTCGTCTTGAAGAGTAAAAGCTTCGGTCATGCTGCTTGGTCCCCAATTTCTCCAAACCCAAAGACAGTTTTTTTTTAAAAAAAGATATGATTCATATACCATACAATTAACCCTTTTGCAAAGAGTACAATATGGTGGTTTTTAGTATATTCGCAAGGTCATGCAACCATTACCACTAATTCCAGAATACTTTCATAGCCCCCGAAAGAAACGTTGTACCTTTTAGCAATCACTCCCTATTCCTCTCTCCTGCTAGCGCTTGGCAACCAGTAATCTACGTTCTGCCTCCACAGATTTGTCTACTCTGGATATTTCATATAAATAGAGTCATATAATATGTGGTCTTTTGTTTCACGTAGCATAATGTTCTCAAGGTCCACCCACATTGTACCGCATATCACTACTTCATCCCTTTTTACGGCTGAATAATATTCCCTTGTATGGATATACCACATTTTGTTTACCTGCTCATCCCCTGATGGACATTTGGATTGTTTCCATTTTTTGTTAATTTCATTGTACACTGAATATATAATTCAGTGGCATTTAATATATTTACAATGTTTTTCAACTGTCACCTCTATCCATTTCCAAAATATCTCATCACCTTCAAAGGAGTCACTCTTCATTCCCCCTCTCCCAGCCCCTGGCAGCCACTAACGTGATTTCCATCTCCGTGGATTTGACTCTTCTGGATGTCTCATATAATATGTGGTCTTCTGTCCCTGACTTACTTCACTTGGCATAACGTTCTCAAGGTTCTCCCACGTGCAGAGTGTATCAGCACTTCATTCCTTTCCACTGTTGAATAATATTGCACTGTGTGGATACACCACATTTTGTTTACCCACTTATCCATTGATGGACATTTGGGTTGTTTCTACTTTTTGGCTATCGCAAATAGTGCTGCTATGAATAATTGTGTCCTTGCTTAACTACTTGTTTTCGATTCTTTTGAGTATATACCTAGAAGCTGAATTGCTGGGTCACGAGGTAAAATTTTGAGGAACTGCCAGAACGTTTTCCAAAGTGACTGCAACATTTTACATTTCCACCAGCAATGTACGAGGGTTCCAACTTCTTTACACTTGCAATTTCTTCTTTTTCTTTGATTATAGCCATTCTAGTGAATGTGAAGTGGTATCTCATTGTGGTTTTAATTTGCATTTCCCTAATGACAGATAGTGTTGAGCATCTTTTCATATGCTTGTTAGCCACTTGTAGATCTTCTTTGGAGAAATGTCTTTTCAAGTCCTTTGCCCATTTTTGAATTGAGTTGTTGGTTTTTTGTTGTTGAGTTTTAGGATTTCTGTATATATTCTGGACATTAATCCCTTATCAGATATATGATTTGCAAATATTTTATCCCATTCTATGGGTTGTGTTTTTACTCTGCCAATAGTATTTTGATGCACAAAATTTTTTCTTTTGATGAAGTTCAATTTGTCTATTCTTTCTTTCTTTCTTGTGCTTTGATGTCGTATCTACGAATTCATTGCCAAATTCAAAGTCATGAAGAGTTAACCCCTATGTTTTCTTCTAAGAGTTTTACAGCTTTAATGCTTCCGTGTAGGTCTTTGATCCACTTCAAGTGAATTTTTGTATATTGTGTGAGGTAAGTGTCCAACTTCCTTCTTTTGCATGTAGCTATCTAGTTGTCCCAGCATCATTTGTTGAAGAGACTTAGAAAGATGCAACTTTTTAAAGAAAAATATTAAGTAAAATACTAGTGTAGCTGATATGTGCCAGATATGGCAAGAAGTGGGAGGGTGGTACTCGAGTGAGTAAGGTTGGGGAGATGCTGTTTCTCTGGATTCTTGCTCCTTGACGATTTTCTCCAGCCTGGGCAGATGCTCAGTTCGGTAAAAGATGCTAAGACGAGGTGAGATGGAGACTGGTCTCCCTCGCAGAGGGCCACTTGGAAGACCCCAGCCAGCCTTCCCCTCCACTGCTCTTCTGAGGCCTCATTCACGGACAACAGGTCTCTGGGAGCAAAGGGGGGCGATCCCCCGCCTCCAAGCTCACCTGATACCCAGCCACACCCTCCTTTTCCCCTAACTGGGCCTTGGTCCAGCTGCCAGGCCCAGCGCCTCTCCCATCTGGCCAGATGAGATTCCAAAAACAACCTCAGGAGCATTTGGCCATATTTTCCAGCCCGGATTAATGGCGCTCCTGTCCACAAACAGGACCAGGTTCCTGTTGGGTTGGGTGGCAGCTCCTCCCTCCTGGAAGGCGGTGGAAATGTGGTTTTTCCTTTTCTCATTTTGCTTTTGGAACTTAAGTGTCTTTCCGAGTCTCTCTGGGTGAATGATGACAGTGCAGGCCTGTTGGCCTCCCTGTCAGAGCCCGTCACCCAGGCTGTCTCCGGTGTGTTCGTTTCCTGGGGCTGCCGTGACAAAGCACTGCAAACTGGATGGCTTCAAACAACAGAAACGAATCCTAGATGGGAAATCCGAAATCAAGATGTCGGCAGGGACGGTTCCTTCCGGAGGTTCTGAGGGAGAATCCATGCCGTGCCTCTGGTGGCTGCCGCCAATCCTTGGTGTCCCTTGACTTGCAGAGGCATCACTCCAGCCTCTGCCTTCTTCTTCACATAATGTTCAACCTGTGTCTCTTCTCCTCGCATAAGGACACCAGTCCCAGGGGATTAAGGGCCCACCCTACTCCAGTGTGACCTCATCTTGACTATTAGTCATTAAGATCATTGCTCATCAGTAATTAGTAATAAGATCATTGCAGCGATCCTATTTCCAAATAAGGCCACATTCTGAGGTTCCAGGAAGGACATGAATTTTGGGGGGGAGACCATGTGACCCAGTGCAGGGGCAATGCCAGGGCAAGCTGGAAAGGAGGCTGGAGCTGCCGCTCCGTCTCTGCTCATCCCTCCTCTGTGCCTTTGTTTCTGATCACCTGCACTTCTACTCTCCTTGGAGACCTCCTGGAGCTGCCCTACTCACGTGCGTGCACACACACACACACACACAGAGCCAGAAGTGCCGGGGCGTTCATGTCCCTGGGGCCATCTTAGCATGATAATGACTGACAGGTGCGCATGCAGGTGTATGCAAGCCTGGCTCCCTTGCTCCGAGTTGGAACAAACTCTGAGGTGTAGCTAACACTCCAGAGTGCTGCCCTCATCAGGCTCATGTTGATTCCTTCACTCTTCGTGTCCACTACCCGCACCCTGTTCGTGGCTTGACTTGAGAAATTCACTTTCATTTGAATCCTCTTCTCACAGTGCACTCTGGGCAGCCCAACATGAGACAGGTGCCCACTCCAAGAGCCCGAGGTAGCCAGGACCAATGCGGAAACCCAGCCCGGGGGAGTCACGAAGGACCCACCTCCCAGGGTCCCGAGACTCAGTGATTCATGGGTGGTGGGGCTTCATAAATGGAAAAGCCCTCTGTGAGTGTTGAGGCGTCTCCCCCACATTCTGCCTAATTGTTCCTTCCCCAGGCAGGCCTTCAGCCACCATGCCATCTAAGATCTTCTAATCTTGTCCTTTCGGGCTGCTGACCAACCAGCACAGGGAGAGAGTGCTGACGCGGCACGTCTTCCTCCATGATGAGATGATCGAGTCTATTGTTCATAGTCCTGGGTACCAGCCCATGAACTACACCTGAGTCCTTTAGTCCTCTGACAGTTGGTCATAGGGAACTGTGACCATGAGGCCACAGGTGTGTGTTGAGGGATAGGTATAGATGCAACAGAACGAGGGGGCATGGGGGTCCAGCACACCTCCTCATGGAACCTATGTGGACCCACTGGACCCGCCCACTCCCAATTCCAAGTATATCATTTCCCTTCCACAATGGAGTGCTGCTGTGCCCTCCCAATGCTGTGACTTGCGGATCTGATAATACCCAGCTCACAATGGAAGCTGGGTGAGTATGGTTGCTTGGAGTCTCAGGGGCAGGCATTGTCTTTCCCAGGGTCTAGCAGCACGCCGGGGATTGTTTCTCAAAAGGAGAGTCGTTCTCTGCCCCTGAAACCCCGAGCAGTCTGCACCGCACTCTTTGACTGGAGTTTGCCGAAGACTCCACCCAATATCCTTCTCGAGCACCGTGGAAACTTCCCGGTCATGCAGCTTAAACAGCAGGGAGCTTGCATGGCAACTTGGACCTCTGCAGACTTATCTCTTTCTTTGTGTCAAAACTGATAGCTTTCTATAATAAATGTGGGTGGGGATGGGGAGAAATTGGAACCTATGTGCTCTGTTGGTAGGAATGTAAAATGGTGCAGCCACTGTGGAAAACAATATGGCAGCTCCTCAAAAAATTACAAGTAGAATTACCATATGATCCAGCAGTTCCACTCCTGGGTATACACCCCAAAGAATGGGAAGTTGAGTTTTGAAGAGATATTTGTACACCCACATTGATAGCAGCGTTATTCACAATAGCTAAAACACGGAAGCAACCCAAGCATCCATCAACAGATGAATGGATGAACAAAATGTGGTATATCCATACAATGGAATATTATTCAACCTGAAAAAAGAAGGAATCCTGTCTTATGCCATAACATCAATGAACCTTGAGGACACTGTGCTCAGGGAAATCAGCCAGCCACAAAAAGAGAAACACTGTATGACTCCACTTCTATGATGTACTTAGAGTAGTCAGAATCATAAAGTAGAATTGTGGTTGCCAGAGTCTGGGAGCTATTGTTTAATGGATATAGAGTTTCAGTTTTACAAGATGAAAAGAGTTATGGGATGGGTGGTGGTGATGGTTACACAACAGTGTGAATGTATTTAACACCACCGAACTGTACACTTCAAATGGTTCAGATGGTACATTTTGTGTGATGTGGATTTTACCCAATAAAAACAAACGGAGAGCTTCCTGATCACATGATCAACAGGTCAGAGCAGCATTCCCGGGTGTGGTGCTCGCTGCTTCACAATTGAAGAGGCCAAAGAGGGTGGATTAAACAACAGTAGAACTTTGGGGCCGGCCTGGTGGCGCAGCGGTTAAGTTCGCATCTTCCACTTTGGCGACCCAGGGTTCGCTGGTTCGGATCCCGGGTGCGGACATGGCACCGCTTGGCAAAAGCCATGCTGTGGTAGGCGTCCCACATATAAAGTAGAGGAAGATGGGCATGGATGTTAGCTCAGGGCCAGTCTTCCTCAGCAAAAAGAGGAGGATTAGCGGCAGATGTTAGCTCAGGGCTAATCTTCCTAAAAAAACAAAAACATAGAATTTCTTCTCGCAAAGTTTTGGAGGCCAGAAGTCTGAACTCGAGGCGTTGGCAGGGCTGTGCTCCCTCTGAAGTCTCCAGGTGAGAATCCATTCTCTGCCTCCTCCAGCCTCTGGTGGCTCCAGACAGTCCTTGGCCCGCGGCTTCATTACTCCAGTCTCCAGTGGCACATGGCTCCCTCCTCCTCTTGGTGTGTCTCTTACAGGGACATTTGTCATTGGGCCTGCTTGGATAATCCAAGACTACGTCTTTATCTTGAGATACTTAACTTGATAACATCTGCAAAGACCCATTTTCCAAATAAGGTCATAGTCAGAGGTTTCAGACATGAGGACATGGACGCCTCTTTGGGGTGGCATTTTCTGGCCTACTGCGTGGTAGAAGGAGCCAGGTGCAGCAACTCGTCTTTTATCTTAGAGGGGCTGGCTTGGCATGCCCTGGCTCACTGGCTCCTTGACAGCTTCATCAACATGGTGGAGCCCTGAATCCTCACGGGGTTGTCTCCCACCCTCCAGCGTGCATGTTCTTGCCACTTCCCGTTCCTCAGGTTCCCAGCAGCAGGGGAATGGGGCACTGGCCCAGTGAGGAGGGTCTGGGCAGCTTACCAGCAGAATCTCCCTGTAATATCCTCGATCATCTTGACACACCACAGGCATCACCCAGGTCCATCATGGTGACATCACAGGAGTAGTGGCTGCTAACAGCTCATATCTGCCCCCTTCTCTAGAGAATTTCTCTCTGCCAAATAGTAAGGTTATATTACCAGGCTGGTTACACCCCCTCCAGGGGGTCAGCTAGCCACACTGTCTGGTCAACTGACATGGGAGAACAAAAGTCCAACTCCCTGCGGGGCAACTCAGTGTGCATTCCATGCTCCAGAGGGCCCCGGGAGATGAGCGTGAGGCCAGTCTCCAGGCGGAAGACATCCTGGGTTAGCTCGCGTCCCCTGCTTTGTCCTGCTTCCCTCATTCCACTTCTCCTGAAAGCCCACCCCACAAAAACCCCTATCTTTGAATCTGCTTCTGGGACTCTGAGCTAAGAGCGGCTCTGGCAGTGACGTATGATGGGAATGGAGAGTTAGCATAGCCCTTGGGCAGGGCCCTGAGGCTGTCCTGTTGTCCCCGCCACGTGGGCGAACTGCCTTGCCTCCCCTCTGCTGTCAGACATCGTGAAGAGAATCTTTGCCAGATCAATGGCTGCTTACCGAATTCCAGACACCGTGTTGATCCGCCCCAGTAAAGACACTCCTCCAGCAGAGCGGCTGAGGCTGGGCTACTCCTGGCTACGCTCATGGTGGGCTGCAGTCACCCGGGAGGAACCTCGCCTAATGCGGCCTTCCAACTCTGTCTTCCCCCATCACAGCCTCCCATTTTATTGTCCATAGCCTTTAATACTATCTGAAATCATGCAATATATTTATTTGTTTGTTTATGACCTTCCTCTCTAACGAAGGCATAAACCCCATGGGGCTGAGGTCTTTGTCTGACATGTTCACGGCTGCACCCAGAGCTGTCGTAGGGGCTCAACCAAAATGTACTGAACGAATCAAAGAGCTGGCCGGTGTTCTTTCCTGTGGAGTAGACACAGGGGGAGAAATAGGGTTTTCTGTGGCGCCTCTAAAGTGGAGGCCATTTCTGGGGTCACTGGGTTGGGAGAAAGCAGGTAAGGCGGGCTGCCTTCCAGGTGGCTCGTGCCAGCCCCACACTGGCCGGTCTTCTTGTTGGGTCTGGCGCAGACCTCAAGGAAACATAACATTTTTAATAAAACCTCAGAGTCAATAAAGCTGAATGGTCTCGGGTGCCTCTCCTGCCGGCCCCAGCTGTTGACTTTAGAAGTCAAGAGGTTGGGGTGTTGCCCCATTCCCGCGTAGTTTGGGGAGATATAAGCTAGAAGGGCCTGGCCCATTTTATGTGAAAGAAAACCAAAACAAAACAAAACTCACTGGTCCTGGAAAGATTCCACCGGCAGCCGGAATCAAAGGTCCATTCAGAGCGACAGAACTCCTCACATTCGCCGCTAATGAAAACCAAATTTCTCGTCCCTCTGAGCATTTCTAGGGGCTGCCACTGGAAGGGGCGGCTGTGGAACTCTCGGCCACCCCTCCTGCAACCGAGGGGGCCCCACCGTGTTAAAATAGTTTTATGATAATATGGACCTCGTATTTTTCTAATTTCAGGCGTCGGTGATTGAGGACCGACTTGTTTTCATGGAAAAAGAAATAGAACTTGACTGAGGCAGGGGAAGACTGCCACCTCGGCAGATATTCCCCCTGTGCGCATATCCAGGGTGAAGGAGCCCCGCCATAAAGAGGCCTGGGACCCACCTCCAGGGAGGCCTCATTCACAGGGCGTCCCCGCAAGCGGGGCAGGACCGGCTGGGGGCTACTGGAGGGAACAGAGACAGTGATTTCTGTCTTTCGATTTCACGCTTCGTGAAATCTCAGAATCACGACTCAGAAAGGCAGACGCGTCACCCTCAGAAGCAGAGAAAGCCTTGTGTCCTTTCTGTTCTGCTTTTCAAAAAAAAGAGACCTTTTCTCACTGCTTTTTCCTCCTTTTCTCCCTTGATGATCTGTCTTTAGAGCAAGTATGAGTCATGGGACGCAAACTCAGGTGTTCGAGAAATAGCATCCTTTTCCTAAAGTCAACTTAATTCTCACTTTGAGCCTCTAATACCTTCAGCCAATGGGAAACTTAGAGTCAACCTTTTCAGGCATTGCTCTGCCCTTGTTAGGACTATGAGGGAATTCCGACTTTGTTCTTCAGTTTTCTCATCTGTTAAATGGGGGTAATGATAATATATATCTCAACGGACTGAGTTAAAAATGGCAAAATATTTATAATAGTGCCTGGCATGTGCTGTTAACTATTATTATTATTATTATTCCAAAGATAAATGCACAGAGAAGGCACCAAACCCAGCATGGGGTTATCAGGGAAGGCTACCTGGAAGAGGTGACGCCTCAGCTAACGTCAAATGAGTTGGCCCAAGCGTGATCTTGAACTCTCCTGCTTGGATATTTATTAAGGTCTAGGAGTTTAATACACTACCCCTCTAACAAAAATGCTCATTGTAGAAAACTTGGAAAACACTGGAAAATATAAAGAAAACAGAAAACAGCAATAACCCCATCCTTCCAGTGATTTCATTCTAGATGACTTTTATTTCTATTTTTAAATTATATTAATTGATATACTGTATATACAATGTGTATCTGGCTAGAAAAATGTTTAGTCTTAGAAAAGTATTTATATATTTATAGAAAATAAAAATCTGGATAGGGAAAAAAATAGCAATGGTTATCTTTGGAGGAGGGGGATAATGGGTAATTTTTCTGTGCTCTTTTTGGCAATCTGTATTGTCTACTTTTTCTCCCATGACTATGTATTATTTAGTGTAATTTAAAATGTGACTTTAAAATTTAATACATAGAACTTGGGACCCTTGGACTCAGGCTCTCATAACCATGGCTTCTTTGGACCAGAGAAGAGTAGGGTGGCTGGACCAGCCTCTGAGCCCTGGGCCTTCCAGTCAAAGAGGCTGCATGTGACCTCGGGTGTGGCCAGAGGGTTGTCATGAGGCACGACATGAGGCTTCAATACAAACCTGTGGGGTGGGGAGCCAGGGAGAGGGCAGGGCTGTTGTTATTGCACAGTCGGCCACAACAAAAACTATTATCAAGACCTTGTCCCCAATGGCTCCATTAATGCCACGAATGCTGAGAAACTGAGAGACACTTGAAACTGAGGTTTGGGGCACAGAGTCTTTCCTGGGATTTCAGTGCTAAAGATGCTTTAGAGGACACTTAGCTCCTTCTCCCACCATTTTGCACAGGCTTCACCCTTCCCTGCCTGGACTATCGCAGTAGCCGGTGAACAGGTCTCTGCACTCCCATGCAGTCCACACTCCTCGCCACCATGGCGATCTTCTCCAACACACACCCATCAGCATACGCTGTCACTTCTCAGCTTGGCCCCCCAGTGCCCGTAGAGGACCAAACCAAGCCCCTCAGTTTGGCCTTCAGCCCCCATGACCTGGGCCTGCTGCTCTCCCCATCCCATCGCTGTTACTCCAACCTCCCCACCATCCTCTCCAGCCCAGCCACGCTCCTGTCCTCCAGGTCTTTGTACACGCGCTTCCCTCCATCTAGAAGCGCCTCCTGCTGCTTCTCTGCCTGGTAAATTTCTACTGGTCTTTCCATCTTTTCTCCGCCACACCCTGGATCCCACGGGTCAGCACACCTGTTTCCCTGTGTGTCTGCTCCTTGAGCTCCCCAGGGGCACGGCTCTGACTTACTCGCCTTTTTTCCTTGCTGTCTGGCACCCGTGGGTGGGGCAGACCTTGGATCTATGTTTGGTGAATGAGTGAATGAACTCTGGCCAAGGCCTCGCATACACCAGGCCCAATGAGCAGAGCGGGGTGGGGTGGCCCAAACAGCTGCCAGCCATAGGACACCAGTGATGCCACAACTGTTTCCAGCAGTCGGCGTGGGCACAAAGGGAGGGTGGCTCCAGAAAGCTGGCTCTAGGGCTGCTCCACTCCCCTCGGCCGAGGTCTTCCTCCAGGCCGGGCCCAGGGCAGGCTCTCTCCACGGGCGAATATAAATACATAAAACAAACAGTGCATGTTTAGCTGCAGAACTAAAAATAGGGAGCCTGGAACCCGGCTCTGCAGGCTCCTCTAGCCGCTGGACCACACAGGTGCGGATGCGGATGCTGGGGGATGTGGCCCCCATCCCTGCCCGGCTCCCCAGCCCTCGTGGGGAGGAACGAGGGGCTCTCTGGGTTTCCATGAGGAACAGTTCCTGCTTTCACTCTGCTCCCCCACCCCCGTCCGTTGGACAGCTCATTTCATTTATGACCCCGAAATGAACCGACCCACTGAGGTGCATTCCCTGCTCACGTGGCCACGCTGGGCGTCTGGTGTGGCTCAGAGCTGCCCCTGGGCCAGGCTGGGGAGCCTGGGAGGCTGTGTTTATGGGGTGCAGCCTGGGGCAGGGGAGGGGTGAGGCAGGCCTGGGTCTGTGACCAGCCCTGCCCTTCCCCATAACACTGGTGCTGGCCCTGCACCAGGTCAGCCCTCGCAGCAGTCCCCTCAGACCCTCAGAATTTTCCCTTTGGGCACAGGTCATTATCTCGGGCCAGTGAAACCATGTCAGGATGTCCATTTCTCAGAATAAAAACCAGAGCCATCCCCAAGGCCAGAAGCCCAGCAGTCACAGGGCTATCTGGGACCACTTTCCCCCTCAGGAGGTGCCAAGCAGAGCCCAGCCCCAGGAGGCCACCTCTGGGAGCCCCAAGGCCTGTACCACTTCTCTCAGCCCATCGCCAGGCCAGCCACGGGCTGTGGGGCTGGGGCTGGTGACTCTGTGGGTCCAGCCCAAATCGGAGGACTCTAGAGCCGCTAAAATGCGACTCTGGAGTCCAAGGGCTCCCAGACTCTGGAACAAAATGGCCTCATCACCCTGGGCTGGCTGCTTCACGTCCTGAGCTCCTGCTAGTGGCTCAGGGGGGTAGAGGGGACCTGGGCCAGGGCTCCAGGAGGCTGGGATTGCTGGCCCAGGGATGTCAACCTTTGCTTCAAACCGAGCAAAGCCCGGTCCCAAAGCAGGCCCTTTCAGGATCAGGGGACCTGCGATCCTACGGCATACCTGGCCCACAGTGGGTGCTCACGAATCACTAAGGAGGCTCAGAGAAGCACAGGGACCTCCCACAGCCACGTAGCTAAAGGAGGAAAGAAAACTCCTTTTCCACATCAAGACTTTTCCTAGGCCCTTCCGCAGATGACCCCCTGAGGTTAGAAGGTCTTCCTGGGACTTAACCTGCCTTCTGGCTGCAGTTGAGGCAGCCCCCACTCCCTTCTCTGCAGGCGACCAGCCACTCTCTCCCTGCCTGCTGCCACCTACAGGCCGCTGTGGTTACTGCAGCGCTCCCCAGGGCCCTCAAACCTTGGGCGAGTCCTGGCCTTCTCTGGGCGTTTTCTCCTTGGGAGGCTGGGCGGGCTGGTCTGTGCCCGCTGGGGTGAAGGTGAAGGAGCTTTGAGCGGGGGTCTCTGGAGGCCAGGGTGCCTCTCCCATCAGCTGTGGCACCAAAGTGTGGCTGGTGGGGAGGGGCTTGAACTGCGGTCCCCTCATTCCCTACAAAGTGACCCCAAATAAACACACATACAGAAGCAGAGTGCTGGCCTACAGATGCCGCTCCAGGACGAGCCCTGCTCAGCCTAGGCAGGCGCCGCTCAGAGCAGACCCACAGCAGAGATTCTGCAGCTGCGGCTGGGATCCTGCAGGAGGCCATCCTGGGACAGGAGGGACGCTGTGGGGCGGAGGGGCGGGATCAAGGGTCTAGGTTGGGGAAACCAGAACTTCCTGTCAGGCGCTGGGTTTCAGGCAGACCAACCTAACCGAACAGGGCCAAGTCTTGGGATTAGCTTTTGAAGTATTTCACTCGAAAATAAGGTCTGTTTTATGAAAAGTGCCCCCCCACAAGGCCCAACTGGTCGGGTACAGTGGTCCAGGCCTCTTGCTGGCTGCCAAGCCAGGTCCTCACACCATCACACCCACAGCCCTCACCATCAGCCACAAACATCTCTGGGGAGATGTGGGGCCAGATGACACCCCTCTTTGCACCTTAGTCGCCTCGTCTGCAGAACAAGGAGTTGACGTAGCTGCTTGCTTTGTAGTTCTGATGGCTGCTAACTCGCCACTGTTCCAGCAAACTCAGGTCCCCGGGGGGGCTCTCCCCAAGGCTGCCTGACGCTCCACCTGCCTCTGCCTCCTCCTCACGCCGAGCCCGGGGAAGAGGCTGGATCAGATGCACTGCCTCCTTAAGGGCCACTTGTGAGGGGAGAAGGGGTGGTGGCACCTTGAAGACCTGTCTTGACGTTCCCCTGCAGTTCCAGCCACACCAGGAGAAGGCCTCACCAGCTGCAGTTGGCCTGGTGGTCTCTGTGGCCATTCCTGATGGAGCTGGATGCAGGAAGGCTGAGGTACTGGTCACCTTCAGAGCAGAAGGTTTAGTCCTGTCCCTGCCCCGGGCCCCCGTCCCCTTCCTCCCTGCCTCCTGGGGGTGGTCTCCATCCTCCCCCCCCCCCACGCACACAGCCCCAGAAGTCTGGCGTTGGGATCCTTCAACACATCTCAGAGTTATATTATTGTAACAAATCAGTCAAAATTCCATTTTACAGTTAAATAGTACAGAAGACAGACAGTTTACTGTACAAGCAAGTTGTGCATTAAAAACAAACACACCAGCAAATTATAGTGCAAAGCGGTTTCCACCCCTCCCCACCCTTTTCCCAGCTTGGGGACGGTTTGACGGAAGAAATGACTGTGGCAGGTATTGACGCCTCAGCATGACAATATGTCACAAAGGATCTGTCCCCACCACCAACAGCTTTACAGTAACGTGGTGTCAAAAGCTCTTCATCTCCTTGTGCTTTACACCCGTGTGTCTGCCTTGCACAACCTTAAAGCAGCCTTGTAAATAAGGACCTATTTTTACCAGCCCGGGTTGTCCACCCACTACAGGCCTTAAAAGACAGACCCAGCATGGCTGCCATCACCTTCGCCTAGGGGGTGGGCTGGGGGTCAATTTATTTCCTGTCCCTGCCCCCACCAGGGCTTGGATATCAGGAAGGGGGAGTAATCTGAGGGGTGGGGAGGGCTACAAAGTGCTGGGCACTGGGAACCCAAGGGGGGCCTCCCACGTGGGCCTGAAGCCAGTCTACAACCACAGAGAACAGGAGTGGAGGTCCAAGGGCAATGGATTTGGAGCTGCTTCCTGAGAAGGGGTGGTGAGGCCCTGGGTGTTGGGGGTCAGCAGGACGCCCCCAGCAGCCATGCTGATGAGATGGAGACTGCTCTTTCCAGTGAGCACAGGACAAGAGAAACTGTAGCAGGAGGAGTCCGAGTAAGACCACCAGAAGGACTTCCTCGCCTGCCCGAGTGTGTATCCGGTGTGGGTATGTGGATGTGGTTACAGTTTGGGGGTGGGATGGCAGGCCAAGTGCTGTTACAGAAACGACCACTAAGGAGCATTTTGTAGGGGAGATCTCCACGTCCACAGAGGATGTGGCTGAAATAATTACTGAAAACCACACGCTTTCTAGCCCTTAGAAGAGTTTGCTCGTCCTTTTCCACTAAGCCCTGGAACTAAGAACTCACACGAGAATCCAGGCAGCCTGAAGCCTGGGGCAGCCGGGCTTCCCCATGTGCAAACGAAGGGGCGATCCTCTACCCCTGGCACAGTGAGGCTGGGGCGGAGGCCGGCGCGCCCTTCGCAGCTCTTCTGTGCTGCCGTCACACAGCCACAGCTCCCCACCGCCCACACCCCACCCAGCCCTACCAGGACACCCACGCGTCCCCTTGGGCAAATGTCACCAGCATTTGCCGTGGTCCCCACCAGGGTCGGCTTTTGGCGGAGGTTGGTAGGATGCTGCTGAAGGAAGGTGACCTCCTGAGGGGGTGCCGAGACCCCAGCAATTCCACACTCTCAGAATGGGCGGGGACCCTGCTCACTACCCTGGGGCTTCACCTGTAAGAGACTGTGCGTTTGAAAACGTTTGACTGGAGCTTCTTTTTCTACAATCAGCTTTAAAAACTAATTTTTGTTCAAGACTGCTTTCAGAGCACAGCCTGGCTGAAGATGGAGAGCAGTGTCAAGAGGCCGGAAGAGCTGACTGGGCCGTCCCATGAGGCTGAGGGCTGGGGGTGCACAGATTGGCCGGACCTGGGTGAGACCGGGATGCTGACATCCGACCCCATGACCTCTCACGCTAGTGCTTTCTGCCAGGCCCTGTCCTATCTGGTCCCTGTGCTCTCTCCAAAAATGGCAATTTGGAGACCAGCCTAGGGGGAAGGGGCATCCTGGCCCCCACCAAGAGAACAGAAGGTGAATGCCTCGGGCTGGTAAAGTGCATGGAGGACCCGTCTGTAGGTGTCTTCCCTGGTGTTAGGGACCCGATGCCATGGGTGACTCAACTCTGGGGCCTGGGACCCACAGACAGCCGGGACGGGGATGGGGGCTTCTTAGCTGTTAGGAATTGTGGGGAAGCAGAGCTGAGGGGACTGGCTTGGGGGTGTTCTATCCCATCTCTGCCAGCCATTTCTGAGTCCTCTGGGTGGGTTCCTTCCCCATCTATACAGTGAGGGGAGCCCCTCCGCAGGGTGGGGGCACTTCCAGTTCTGACTCGATTTGCATAAATGCAGAGGGAGGGCGGGGCCCACGGGGTGCAGGGTCTCTGAGGAAGGTGGGGGTTGGGGAGGGCGTTCCAGGGCCCTATGGATAAAAGGCTAAGCCAGGTAGGCAAATGCCACCTCTCCCCAGAACAGAGATGGTCTCTGTCCCAGGAGACCTGGACCCCATGACAGCACCGGGCACAGCTGGGGACAGCCAGGTCATTCCAGAGGAGGTGGCAAGAGAAGGACAGTTTTCCCATAGGAATGTGGGCTGAGATGACTAGGATCTGGGCTGGGGCAGTGTCCTGGGGGAGGTCCCTACCCCTCTGTACAAAGATGTGGCTGGACCAGATGCTCCCTGAGCCCCCCACCAGCCCTGCGCCCCAGGACCGTGGAGCCTGGGCCCATGATGGCCCAGGAGCATAAGTCCTTTTCCTGCCTTGAGCCTCGGAGCTGGGCCAGCCACTAGTCGGGAAGGTTCCTGGAGTTCCCGCCGCCAGCAGGAGCAGTCCGCTCTGATCGGGCACTCAGTAGGGCCGCCACACGGCCTCGTCCATGCGGCCCGGCGTGCTCAGCGCGGTGGGCGAGTTGCTGTGGCTGCCGTCGGCCTCCACGCCGTCGCTCTGGCCGCCCAGGCTCGGGTTCATGAGGTTGCCGGCGGCGACGGAGGCGGCACTGCTGGTGCAGGAAGCCAGCATGCGGGTGGGCGAGCGGTCACCACCGCCGCTGCTGCCGGCCACCATGGAGAAGGGGTAGGAGCCAGAGGACGCGCCGTAGTAGAGGTGGTAGGGGCCCGGGTTGGCCTGGAAGGGCCCGCTCTGGTTCTGCGGGGCCCCAGGGTAGGGCGGCGGGAGGTAGGTGTGGTGGAAGCGGCTGGTGGCCGGCATGCCGGCCATGCCGAGGCTGCTGATGCTCGTGCCCGAGGGCGTGGCGCTGTAGGAGAAGGTAGCCGACATGGCCCCCGGGTAATGCATCCGGGGGTCCGAGAAGCGGCTCTCCGTGAGGGTCGGCAGCGCTGGGAAGGAGCGGTCAAACTGGCGGGGGTCGGAGAAAGGGTTCAGGTCCGAGGTGCCTGCAGGACAGCAAGGAGGGCAGTCAGTCGCAGCCCGACACCCCCCGGGCCCTTCTTTAAGGACCACCAAGGGGCCCCGGTTCCCCAGGCCCGGCTGGAGGACCCCTGTTTCGAGACCTTGCTCCGCTCCTATTGCCCTGGGCTGCTCAGGGGCTGGAGCCCGCCTGACTCTGAATGTGGCCCCCACCTGGGAAGCAGGTGACGGCAGGTGCGTGGGCCACAGGGGCCTGCCGGGCAGGTGGAGAAGGAGGGGGCTTTTCCTTCCCCTCGTGGGATCCTCTGCACAGCTGAGCGGCACAGAGGCCGGTTGAGGGGTGGAGGGGGCCCAGCTGGCCCGGGGTGGGGGGTGTGCGGAGCCGGGGAGGGGCCAGCATAGGCTCCAGCAGCCTGGCCGGCAGCTTCCGCCTCCCCCCCTCTCTCATGGTTAAGAGCTGGCGAGAGCGCGGATGTGAAGAGGGTCTCCAGCGGCCCGCAAGACTGGAGTGGGCTGGGCTTTTGCAGATAAGGAAACAGGCAGCGAGGGAGAAAGATGGATGCTCCTGATGTCGTGCAGGATGGAACTCATCTGAGGCCTCTGCTCTCTGCTGGGCGTGTGTGCGCAGCTCCTGCCCTCTCCTGCCCGGAGGCACTCAGGTGGGTTACTTGAGCTCGTGCCTGTGTCGTGGGGGCTGGGTCCGCAGCAGCTCTGTCCATCCTGCCTGCCCCCTTGCTCTGGGCCTGTGTCTCCAGGGCTGCCCTTCAGGCTGACAGACTGGGAGCCAGACAATGATCAGATGCCACCCTCACCTGCCTCGGCAGCAAAGCGAGATGGCAGCTGGAGGGGCTTGGCGGCCTGGACCCTGCCTTTGTCACAGGGAGACCCAGTGTCCAGCCCAGGCCCTGCCCTGGCTTCCCCAAGAGTTTGACTCCTCACTGTGCTCAAAGACAAGGCTGTCCCAGTCTCTGCCCCTCACCTTTAAAATCACAGATCCCCAAAACCTCAGCATTCAAAGGGACTTCGGGATTGAGTCTAACTCCCTGGGTAGGAAAATTGAGGCCCAGAGAGGGTGAGGCACTTGCCTAAGGGTCACACAGCACATTGGACCTGGCACAAAACCCTACTGTTCCTGGTTCTGAGCCCTGATATGTGCCTGATAGGCAGCCGTCCCCTCTTTGAAGCAGCAGAGAATGGAAGTTAACTGTGTGGTCTGTGGCTAGACACTTATCCTGGTTCTGACACTTCTTAGCTGTGTGTCCTTGGGCAAGTCACTTAACCTCTCTGTGTGTCAGTCTTCCCACATAAAAATGGAGACAAGAACAGTTCTGAGGAATGAAACTAGTTACTACATGTAAAGCGCTTAGACTGGGCATGGAGTAGGACCGATGAGGGTTGGCGCTGCGGAGGCTGTGACACCTCATGTTCTGGGCACCCAGGAGAAGTGGCCCATTCCAGGCCCTGCAAAGAGGAGCCCGACACGGGCCTTCCTTGTATTCTGGCCATGGGTGCGACTCTGGGCAGCAGCGTGGAGGTGGATGAGCCCCTAGCAGTGGTCCCGAGGTGAAGTCTGTCTGGCCCCAACCCCTGTGTCCCATCCCAGCAAAGGGTAAAAGCCAGGAGAGGGAGAATGACCAGCCTCTGGCCTGGCCAGCGCCAGGGGCCCTGCCTGCTGGGACTCATATGGGCGCAGGTGCCCTCACGCCTCTCGCTTCCCTAGATCTGCCTGAGGGGCTGTGTGCCCTGAGGTGAGACTTGTGACTTCTCTGGGCTTTGGGGTCTTCCTGATTCAGCCGGGAGTGTTCCCTCGGCAGCAGGCTCCGGGTCTGGGTGTGGATCAGAATGGAAGGACGCTCCTCCTGGGCTCGAGGTGGGGAGATACAGGGGCAAGAGTCAGGGTGACTGGAGCTTTCTGGAACATCTGGGACCCTCCCTCACAGGTCCCTTGGCTGGTGAGTGGTGCGCGGAAGCCTAGGGGGTGGGAGGTGCCCGCCCTCGTCTCAGAAGCCCTTGCTGGCGGTGCCTGGCACCCCAAGCATGGCGAGCGTGAGGCCACCGCCTCCGCTCTGAGCCCTGGGAAGTGAGTGCCGCCCGCCCCACAGGAGCCCCATTTTCAAACCAGAGAAAACCCAGACGGGGACCCCAGGCCGTGCGAGGTGGGCCTGGGTGTGAGCGGCCCTCGGAGTTCACCCAGCTGTGGGCGGCCTGCCCGGACCTGCCACTGTCCCCTCCTGCCTCCCTCCCAGGGTGCTGGGTGAAGCGTCTGCCCTCGGCACCCCCTCGGCTCCCGCCCCCGCCCCTCCAGCCCAGTAGCCCCAGGAAACCAGAGCTGGCCAGGCCGCTGTCGAGCAGCCAACCCCAACACTGGGAGGAAATGTTTATTTTCTTCTCCAAATTGCCCCAGCTGCTGCGTGGCAGCTGAATGGGCCCTTTGAGCTGGGAGAAGCCCCCATTGTGGGCGGCCGCGGCCGGGGGCTGGGGCTGGGGTACGGAGGGCTGGGGGCCTCGGCCCTGCTTGCCAGTGACCAAAGTCTGAGGTCAAAGCTATTAACAGGCACAAGAGAAGTGCTGGTGGGGTGTCCTGACAGGCAGCCTCTGGACGGGTCTGAAGGCAGAGGCTGCTCCCGCCAGGATGGGAGCGCCAGAGACAGCGACTCCCCCAGCTGGCCCTGTCAACACCCCTCTATGGCAGGTACCTCCTTCTTCCCACTTCACAGACCAGAAAACAGAGGCTCAGAGAAGTGAAGCGACTTGCCTAAGATCCCACAGCCAGTGCCTGGTAAAGCCCAAGTTCCTGGCCAGGTCCCCCACTGCAAAGTTCTCGCTCCTTCCTTGGTCCTGGCATCCAGGGCCCTCCTCTCACTCCAAGGTGACAGGCCTGGGGCAGCGGAGGCCAGGCTGGGGTGAAGGGCCACACAAGCCGCCCGAGGCCCAGGGCTGTGTGGAGGTCAGGAGGGGCTGGGGGTCCTGCCTCAGGACGCAGCAGAAGGGGAAGGACGGGCTCAGCCGCCGTCCCACAGAGGCCTGACCTCATCTCCTCCCAGCCTGGTGGAGGCAGGGGCTCTGCCTGCTGCGGGGTCCGGCCTGGCCGTTTGGGGCTGGACAGCGGGTGGCTGGGCCTGCCGGAGGCTCCCTCAGGCACTGACTCCCAGGCCATGTCCACACAAGTGTGCGAGGGCAGAGGGGGGCTCTCCTTCCACGGGAGCTGCTAAACAGGAGGCCATTGTTCACCCCCACTTGCAGGATTGCAGGTCTCCCTGGCTAGGACCCGATACCCGCAGGGCCCCGGCTCTGCCCTCCGCAGAGGAGGGCCTGGAGGCTCAGGCTACCGTATCTTGACAAATGCCGGCCCTGGGGGATAGGAGCACAGGCAGTTTTGGGCAGGGGTGGGCGTGAGCAGAGTGCAGGGTTCCTCCCACTGCCTCTTGAGCTCAGATCCCCCTGCACCGCCCTGGGCTCTAGAGCTGCTGCCTACCTCACACGCGACAGCCCACGGGCTCAGAGCAGCTGGACCTGGGGCCTCTCCCACCCTGGGGGCTTAGCTTCCTAGGCCAGAACGGGGAGGCCCTTCTCTTCGCATCAAGGGGCTGCATCAGGTCCCCTGCCACAGCCCCGTGCCTGACGCTCATGTTAGGGCTGGGGGCCAGGCCTCCCTGCGCACAGACCCAGCCGGTGCAGCTCAGCCTGGAGCATTGTGAAGGAGAGGGGCATGCAGCAGGCGGGAGTCGGACTGCACCTCCACCCCAGGCTCTTCCAGCTCGGGATCCCCTCCTGTACCCTCAGAAGTGCAGGAAGTTCCTGGGGACAGGTGCTGTGGAGCCCAAGGGTGGCCTGGAACTGCTGAAGCCTCAGTTCACTCATCTGCCCGGCGGGGGGGGTCTAACCCTGGAGGCCCGAGAAAGAAGGCCCCCCCCCCCCACCCCAGTGCGGACAGCAGCCAGCCCTCCTGCCTCTGTCCAGCACTGGTGACAAGCGCTCTCTGCCCGGCCTGGCCTGAGGGCCAGCCGTGCTTTAGCCTCCTGCGCCCCAGCCCACTGCCCGAGAAAACCTGGAGAGCAGCAGACACTCCCGACCCCGCCATTGCCCAGCAGCTGCTGCGTGCCCCGCGGCTGTGTACCCTGGAAGGCCTGCCGAGGGCGAGCTTCGACTGTGCGTGCTCTGTCTATCCCAGGCAGCGGGGACAGACACCTCGTCTCGGGCCTCAGCTCAGAGGCCTCCCTCCGCCTTCCTGTCTGGGAGGGGTCTCTGGGTGGGTGGACCCTTCCCAGGTGATACTGTGTCTCTACAGGGCTGCAACATCACCCACTGGCTTACAAAGTTTGCCTGAGTGCAGGAATGTCATTTGAAAGTCTCCCGGGCCCAGGCCGAGGTGGCCGCCACCACCCCACTTTCAGATGAGAAACCCGAGGCTTGGGGGACCCGGGTGTCCTCAGCAGGGACGTGTCTGTCGCAGGCTCCTTGGGCAAGTCCTGCCCAATCTTAGTGGGGGCACTGTGGGATCAGTGCCCATGTCCCCCAGGGGACGGGGGCTCCTGAAGGGCAGGGACTGTGGCTGTCTCTTTATGCTGATCCCTGGGCCAGGCACCACGATGGCACATGGGTGTCAATCAATGTTTGCGGAGTGAATGAATGAAGGGCCTGGCCCAGGACCGGGCACAGAGCAGGCCCCGGGAATATTTGCAGAGCGAGTGAGCACCGGCCGCCTCCTTCACAAAACGAGGGCGGCGCAGTGCACGATCCTCGGACGAATTTTCCTCCAGGTCCCCCGTCCACCTGCCCCCCACGCCAGCCCCCGCGGGGCCGTACCTTGGATGGGGGTCTGTGCCTGGCTGCTGAAGTGGCTTGTGGTGCTGAGCGAGCCCCGGGGGCTGGGCGTGCTTGGCGTCACCCGCATGCGCAGCCGTTCCAGGTCCCCGAAGCGGTCAAACGCCTTGGTCTGGTCCTCCAGCTTCTGCCGGTGCCCTGAGGAGCACGGGGAGCCCATCAGCAGCTGGTCCCCGAGGGTCTCGGGAGGGGGGACAGAAATGCCTAGTCCACTGGGAAGTCCCTCCTGAGGGCTAACCCAGTGTCTCCACAGGGGGAGCCCATAGGTCACCACTGCCCTCTTTTCTGAACAGGGAAGGATGGTTCTGTGCCGCCGGGGGGCTGCCGTGGTCCCACCCTCCTGTGTGAACAGGGTTACTCAGAAGGGGGCTCCAGGCCACAGGCACAGTAAGTTGTGGAGTTGAGATGTGAACTCCGTGTTTAAACCAAACCTGTGATGGAGCCCCCTACAACACACTCTGTGGCAGAACGGGACCCATGGCAATGGGGTAGGAGAGGGGCTCAAACAGGCCCCGCGGGAGGCAGGGGGGAACCCAGGAATGCTGCCACCCTCGGCCACCAGCATCTCAGACCCCCTCTCCACACACATCTGCAAGAAAATTGGGAGCCAGAATGCGACTGCCAGCTGCTCCAGTCCTGGGCACCCCGGGACCCCAGCACACGCCTCCTCCTCTCTGGGCCTCAGACAGAAGGGGTGACTGGCCAGGATGCTGGGAAGCGGCGCGGGGCACGAGTCGGGGCTGTGCTGCCATCTCTGACTTGAAGCTGCGGACAGGGCACCAGCATACCTGGCTTGGGGCATCACCCCCTGGAGAACCTGCCACCATTTCCCACTACCCCTCTGCCACGGCCCGCACAGGAAGGATGCCAGCCTCGTCTCCCACGCTCCAGAGGTGCAGTCGGGGTCAAGGCCATTCCCCTGCCTTCAAACAGCCAGCTGGGGCACCCTCAAGGCTTCTTTCTTTTTCTTTTTCTTTTTTTTTTTTGAGGAAGATTAGCCCTGAACTAATTGCTGCCAATCCTCCTCTTTTTTTGCTGAGGAAGACTGGCCCTGAGCTAACATCCATGCCCATCTTCCTCTACTTTATATGTGGGACGCCTACCACAGCATGGCTTGCCAAGTGGTGCCATGTCCGCACCCGGGATCCGAACCCGGTGAACCCCAGGCTGCTGAAGTGGAACGTGTGCACTTAACCGCTGCGCCACCGGGCCGGCCCCTCAAGGCTTCTTGAATGACATCACGCTTGCAGGGACACAAACACACACACATGCACACACCACTTTTCCAACGACTCATTTTACATTTCTCAAGGAACACATAAACATCTACAAAAATCAAAGCATGACAGACCGGCCCCGCCCCCTCCCCGGAAGTCCTCCACGTGATCGGTTTGGAGTCTTTCTTCCAGCCTGTTTTGGGTTTCACATGCCAGGAAACACACAGCAAGCTTCTCAAGGAACTGTCCTGAATGGTCTCTGCCCGGCTGTATCATTCTGTAACCCGCTTTTCCAGACACACATAGAAGCGTCATGTTTCCTCTTCTGTAAAATGGGGAGAGCAGCCCGGCCCCACAGAAAGAGCAGAGTCCCTGCAAAACCCTTGGGGCCCTCCCTGTGGCAGAGGGAGGGCTCCACAAGCGTGCACTGCCGCGCCGTGCCTCCTGCGTTCCTGTTCCTGATCGTCACATCCGCGGGCCACAGTCCACTCACCGCTCCTCTCCAGCGGACACGGGCTCCCAGGCACGTCCCCATCCACCCCTCCCTGTGTCTGGGCGCTTCCCCAGGGCAGACTCCGAATGGATGGCTCACTCAGAGGGCCCAAGAGTCCTGGGTTCTCCTGATCAGCCTAACATCGGAGGCTGGCTCACTGCTTCACAGGACGTGACAGAGGAGGCCAGGCAGCAGGGTGGCCCAGCCCTCTTTTCACAGACAAGAGAATTGTGGCTCAGAGAGGTGAAGAGGCTTGCCTGAGGTCACACAGCAAGGAAGGGGGAAGGACTTCCTGGACCTGGGATCCCTTGGAAAAGAAGCGTGGGAAGGGGCTAAGGAAGAGCAGAAGGCTTGCCTGAGACCTTGGGTCTGAGTGACGTGGAATTTTCTAGATTGACATGGAGAGAAGAAGAGAGAAGCAGATGGGAAGTGGAATTCAATCACTTGCTGTTCTCTCAGAGGCCTGGAAAATGGTGCCCTGGGGGCCTGGCAAAGTGTGAAGCAACTGTTGCCCCCGCTGGGAATGAGGGGACCAAGTCAGAGGCCTTTGAAGGGGCCTGATTTCTGCTCGCCAAAAGGGGATGTCATGGCTTCTGGTACCCACAGGCCCCCAGCTGCCTGCACACCTCACCACAGATCAAGGGGGCACCTGGGAGCCCTGAGGAATGGAGCAGGGAGTCCTGGGAGCCGCGATGGGCTCGGCAAGGCACCAAGAGCCAGGGACCCCACTTTCTCCTCCAAGGAGGCCCAGGGACACTTGGCAGCCAGAATGAGACCAGCTGGCCTCCAGCCAGGCCCCCAGTGCTGCCTCCCAGGACCCTGGGCAACAAGGGAAAGACATGGGCAGGAGGTGAGTTTGGCTGGAGCTGGGGCTACACACTCAGATGCTTTTGGGGTCCAGGCAAGTCATGCAAAAGAGGCAAGAGTGATGGGTGGGGACTGGGGCAGACTGGCGAGGCTGTGCCTTGGAGAAGGGCCGTTGCCACGCAGCCCAGCTGACCGGTACCCTGCCAGGGGTGGGCCCAGTGTTGCCAGAACATTCAGTTCACCAGGAGAAGCCACAAACCTGCATTTATGTGAGATCTCCCATGTCTTACATGTTGACAATTAATTCAAATACTGAAAAAGAAAACAAAAACCATCAGCCACTCTGTAGGACTTGGCCTGCACAGGGGGCTGCCAGTTTGCAAGCTCCAGGTTCAAGATTCCTCTTTCTGGTTGGTTGTGTTGTCTTAGTCACTGAGGACTGAGTGAAGGCTGTCCCTCGGGAGGCGGTCTCCAGGGGAGAGTCGTAGGGCTCAGCCCTCAGCCCTGGCAGGCCTCAGAGGAAATGCTGCCCTTGCTACTGAGGCCACCGAAAAGGCCAGGGTGCTGTGAACAAGCTGGAGGACGAACGAATTCAGAACAATCTCAACAGGCAGAAAGGCGGCTGGATGGACGTGGAGACCGCAGACTGACCTGACAGCAGCTTGGGTGCAAAGGATCTGGGTGTCTTAGTCACCCACAAGCTTGAAGGCAGCCAATGAGGCTACACAAAAGCCAGTGCAAAACCTCAGGCCTTGTTGTTATCGTCACTGGCAAATAAAGTCCCGTCTCTGAGTCACACTGTGTATGGTTGACAGGCACTCCTGCGGCCCGGAGGAAGGAGGGCGGGTTTCACAGTCAGCCTGGGTTTGAGGATGGGCCCTGCTGTTGCAGCCTGGTGGCCTCACTCAAGTCACACTCCCTGTCCCCCACCCTAAGCCACAGTGCCCCCATCACGGCACCCTCACAGGTCGTGCTGTCAGCCAAACAAGGTCTGTGGACACTCTCCATGCACACGGGTCTGGGGCCATCACCACTGTCACTTTTGCCTCTGCTTGTGCCAAGGGAGGCAGGGTCATCACCCCCACATTAGAGACCAGGACACTTCAGCCAGGAGGCTAAATCGTGTCTGGGATGCAGAGCCAGCACTGGGCACCCAGACCCCCAATGCCAAGCCCAGCACGCTTTCTCTTGACACTTTCCTTTTTGCTCCCATTGTACAGATGAGGCCACTGAGGTTTCAAGTGGAGACCGGTGCTGAGTGGCTGGTCTGGGACCCAGGATATGAGTCAGGGAATCTGGCCCCCACCGTCTGCCGTTCTGCCTTCACATGGGGCAGGCACTCAGGAGGAGGGGAGTTTTAACGGCACTTCAGGAATTGCTTCTGTGTGGCTGTGGAATGCTGAAGCCACTGCCAGGGAGGGGCAAAGGGAAGCTGAGGCGGCTCCACGTGGCCAGGACGCCAGAGAGTCTCAGAGCCACGGGGCCCAGGCCGTCCACGGGGAGCAGAAGGGGACTTCCTGTGCCCGAGGAAAGACGGGCCTGCAGAAAGGTCTCTTTCATTCGGCAGCCACGCTGGGAGCCGGGTGGGGAGCTCTGGCTCAGCTCACTTGGTCACCTGGAGCCCAGTCTGTGCAGACTCTGTGCCTCAGTTTCCCTTCTGCATAGCCTGCTCACTGGGGCTCCTCTAGCTTTGAAAGTCCCTGTTTTAAGACTGCAAGGATCAGCCACGGGTCCGAGTGGGGTCCCCCGAAGGAAAGAAGGCAGGGTTGCCCGCTCCAGGGCCCACCCACCACAACCTCCTGCTGCTGCTACTCCCAGAGTTTCTTGAATATTCTTCACCTCCCACACATCAGGGCCACAGCTCAGGTGCAGCCCCTGCCAGGAATGCTTTCTTGTCCTCTGGGGCCCAGCCCAAGAGCCCCTCCTCCAGGAAGCCCCCTTCTCCCAGCACCCAGCCCCTGCAGCGCCTCTGCAGGCTAAGAGCAGTAGCTGGGAGGAGCGGAAATGCAAACAGCAGCCGACCTCCAAGCACTTCCTCCACTCCAGGCCTCAGAAGCTGACATGCACGGCCTTGTCTCCCCCTGCACATCCCCATGAGGGGGGGTTCTGTCCCCACTTAACAGGTGAGAAAGCTGAGTCTCAGTGATGGGCCGTGACAGGTCAAGGTGACACAGAAGGCAACTGGCCACCTTCTCTTCCCGAAGCCCATCCTTCAGAAAAGGAGCCTGGGTTTTGAAAATCAGGGGCTCCAGACAACGGGTGTTAGGGCCCAGCCCAGGCCCAGGGCACAGAGCGGCTCTCTGTAGGTCCAGGAGGACAGGCCCAGGGAGAGGAAGAGGAGATGGTCTCAGTGGACCCCACCTTTGCTGCTCTGCTCTGCAGCTCAGCCCTGAGAGTCCAACTCTGTAACCATGCCCTGCTCTAACCCGCCAAGTCCCTCTCCTCCTCTGGGCCTCAGTTTCCACACTGTAAAGTGCTTATCATACCAGCTAACCCCTGAAGGTGAGGATGAGCTGGAGGACAGACCCCGCGTGTTTAGAAGTAGAGCAACTGCAGGGAGGATGGGGAACAACTGGGGAAAGTGCCACCTCGGCCCAGGGGACCTGGCCTGGGCTGCCTGTCAGCCCCCAGCAGCCAAGCTCCCCTGAAGGAAAGAAGGCAGGGTCGCCTGATCCCAGGCAGCCCCTCAGCCGTCGCCTTGGTTACTGACCCTCGCTTATGGGGGCAGAGCCCGGTGGCCCAGGGCTGTACCAGCCAGTGCTCACCCTCTGGGCCTCAGCTGTCTCATCTGTTACACAGAGATGGTACTCTAACTCCCAGGGAGGAGGACAGGCTGCGGGAATTAAACAGTCCACGGGGGGCCAGCCCTCGGGGAAGGCGTTCTGGGTTCCACGGCCCTCTGTCCAATATACAGTGGGGGGCCCAACCTCACAGGGGCGGCGGAAGGAAGCCTGAGCCCAGCCAGGCTGTGTGATTCACCCAGGGTCACACAGCATGGGAGAGCCAGAGACAAGGGCTGGATTCCGGTTTGGGGGCTCCCTCACCACCATCCCCAGGGCATCCCTCATCACCAGCAGCTGGGCCAGCACAGCGGCCCCCACATCTGCCAGCCACCTGATGCTTTTGGGGGAACCAAGGGAGCATCAGGGCCATCCCCCGTCGTCACCCTGGCCCAACAGAAGCCCCGTGATGAGAGCAGCAACCGCTTTAGCAGGCATCTGCCAGGTGCCAAGCACTATGCCAGGTGGGCCATGCGTGTCGTCTCCAAGGGCCACAACCTTTTGAGAGGCTGGGGCTGTCACCCCCACTTTACAGATGGGAACGTGGTGGCACGTGGTCAAGCTCACACCTGAATGGTCAGCGCACTGTGTGGAGCTCAGCTGCTGAGGTCTGGCTCCCCAGGACCTCCAAGAGCAGAGAGCTGGGTGCTGGCACTGAGGTCTGACTGGCGAGAGGGCAGCTCAGCGTCCTGCCTCAGCTGGTGGGACGGGGACAGGAGGCCAGCGGAGGCCGGGAGCGGGGAGCAGCAGAGCTGGGCAGGGCCACTGGAACAGCGTCGTCTGTGGGGAACAATGTGGGCCCATCTGAAGCCACTCGGCCGCCTCCTCGGCTGCTCGGCCTGGCCCTGGTGTGGCCACAACCCAGACACAGCAGCCACTGTCTGCCCAGCCGTGGGGTGGGGCACCCGGGCCCGGGGCCCACTCTGTGGCCTGTCAGGAGATTTACACCCGACTCTTAACAACCTCGCGGACGGCAGGCGGGTGCTGGGCCCGGGGTGGCCTGCCGTGAATCGGCCCCCTGTGAGCAGATGAAAGCGGTCCGTGGCTGGGCAGGGAGTGGGGCTGGCGGGGGGCCAGCGGGCAGGGAGGCGACTGGGGCTTCCAGCGGCCTGGGGTTGATTAGGGGAACCCAGGAGGTCTGAGGTTAACCCCTTCCCTCCTGCTGGGCGCACTCCCTGGGGACCATGGGGATCGTGGGAGCCGGAGGCCAGGAGCCACTGCCTCTCCTCAACCCCGGCGGCCCCGCGCCCTCCACACCTGGAGCTGAGGACACAGCTGTGACAACTTTAGGCCCCTTGAAGGCCCAGCAGCAGCTTAGGGTCCCTTCTCCTGCCTGTGCCCTCTGAGCCCCCGGCAGCCACAATGGCTGTTTACTCTCGTCCTTCAGTCCTCTGCTCAAATGTCACCTCTTCAGGAGGCCTCCCTGTCCCCTGTCCCCCTGCCATGTCCCATCGCCCACACTCCCACCCCTCCCCCAGCTTCGTTTCTCTTCACAGGACCTCTCACAACCTAGTTACATTAGCTGATCATTTGTTCACTTCGTTTATTCAACAAAGATTTACTGGGCACCTACTGTGTGCTCATGTCTGAGCTCTGGGGTCTACACCAGGGTGTTCCAGGGTCTACACCATGCCTGGCAAAGCCAAGGGAAGAACCTCTGCCCCATGGAAAGTACACAGTAGTGGAGGAAGGTGAAGAATAAATGAAGTAAGTGCGTGAACTATAGCGCGTCTCAGAAGTGACTAGTGCTCCAGGTAAATTCAAGCCAGGAAGGATACGGGGAGGGGGGTGGGGGAGGGGAGGGCTGTGTGTGTGACCGAAACGGGGTGGTCAGGGAACAGCTCACTGAGAAGTCTGATGAAGACCTCAGGGTGGGAAGGAGTGAGCCACACATCTGGGGGTGTCTGGGGAAGGGTGTTCCAAGGAGAGGGAATAGCGGTGCAAAGGCCCTGAGGCAGGGGTGTGGCTGCCAAGTTCGAAGACTGGTCAGGGTGGCCAGAGTGGGGGACAGATGAGGCGGTGCCTTGTGGGCCATGGTGGTGACAAGACAACTGTTTACCATCTCTCCCCACTCCTAGAAGGTGAGACCCAAGAGGGCCACAGCCCATCTGTAGGGTTCATCACAGTGTCCCTAGCTTCTAGAACAGTGGCTGACACATGGTAGGTGCCCAGGAAAATACTGGTTGCAATCACTCCATGGACATTTTGGGGAGGCAGGGCCCGCAGGCGAGATGCTAGAAGCACCCCCTGTGTCTCAGACAGGTTTACGAATGGGGTCCTGCCTACCCTTCCAGGTAGCAGTACCTGCTAAGCCTGGAAGACGGGGTGAGCGGTTCCCAAAGTGTGGTCCACGCCAGAACTGCCAGGCCCTGCAAGGCCTCCTGCCCGTATCCTGGATCCTGCTCAGCCATCTGCCTTTTAACCAGCCCCCAGTGACTGCGAGGGACACCAGCACTGAGAACCTCAGAAACCGAGGCCACACAGGCAGGAAGCCACCAAGCCAGCCTCCAAACCCAGCCGGCCACCTGGCTGCAGATGGGGCACGCTCCGCAGGGCACCCGAGGGGAACGACCCAGCCACAGAACCCACAGCCCTGCTTCGGGGATCTGCAGACTCCCACTCCTTGGCTCCCGGGACCGGCCCCACTCCACCTCACCCCACAGAAGGCTTGGTCCTCACATGGGGTGGGGGGTCAGGAGGCAGGAGAAGAGCCTAGAAAGGAACTCTGGCGACAATCCACGGGGGCCTTCGGGCACTTCCTGCGGGCCGGGGGCAGCTCACAGCTCCCCAGAGGAGATGCTATGAAATCGTCCCCATTCGACAGATGAGCACAGTGAGGCGTGGCCCTCACTTCCCTAAGCCCCGGCTGGAGGCCCTGGGGTGCACCGCAGCTCAGCCCTGGGCAAGCGGCTTTCTCGGCCCCGTCTCCTCCTGGGGTTGTCGAGGATCAGCTAACAGAGACTGCGCAGAGGGCCTGCCTCACAGGGAGCACTCGGTGACCAGCAGCAGCTGAGCTGCCCTCTTACCTCCTACAGGCGGGAAACAGAGGCCCAGAAAGGGGAAGGATCTGTCCAAGGTCACAGACTGAAGGGCAGGCTGGAGCTGGAATCAGGGTGCTGCCTGAGGGCCAGGGAGGGGGGTGCCAAGCAGCAGGTCCCCAGGGGGGAGCCCTGGAGAACTGGCCCCGCCCACGTCCGCTCTTTCCTACTAATGAGCTTTTGATAAGATTTTGTTTGAACAAGTCACCTTAAAACCACTGATCTGGCCCAAGCCTAGGCCTAGAGGGGAATGTCATCTGCCTCAGGGCGCACAGCAAGCCTGGCCTCCAACTCCAGCCTGTCTCCCGGCCCAGCTTCTTTCCCTTTCTCTTGCTGCCTCGTCTCCTCCAGCTTCAGCTGCTTTGTCCTGTGCCATCCCTTCCCCAACAGCTCACCCCAGGAAGGAGCTTCCTCAGGACTGGGGGCTCCCAAGGGCAGGGCCGAGCCTCCGCCCTCATCCAGGGGCCTCAGTGGGGGAGGGTGGGCAGCTCTGGGCTGAGCAGGGTCTGCAGGACTCCGGGCCCCTGGGAATGTTCCCAGTGAGCTCTGAGACACCAGCTCCGTGCCCCTGTGCTGGTGCGTGCCGCCCTGCGGAGCGGCTCCTCCATGGGGCAGCATCTCACCAGCCCAGCTGCGGCTCGGCCACCCCGATTCTGCTCCTGAGGCTGACAGCAGGATGCTGCCTCCTTCAATGGAGACTTCTGGGGTTCTCTGCAGCCACCCTGCTGCTGACCAAGACAGGTCCACCACTGACTAATGGTGGTGGTGGTAGGAGCGCTGGGGGAGGCCAGGTACCAGTGATAACTTAACACCACGGATCCAGTGACTCACAAGGACCCTCCCTCTGCTATAGTCAGTGCTATCCACATGCCCTGACTGATCTCCAGGCCTGCGGTGGGGGGTGTGTGTGTGTGTGTGTGTGTGTGTGTGTGTGTGTGTGTGTGTGTGTCATCCCACTTCCTGGAGGAGGGAACTGAGGCCCAGAGAGGTCAGCAACGTGCCCAAAGCCCCCAGCCAGGCAAATGGCTCAGAATCTGCTCTCCACACCACCATGGCCTATGACTCACAAGGACTTCCCAGCCATCACCGTCTTGACACTCCTGGGGTCACTGACCCGGTTCACAAATGACAAAACTAAAGCCAAAAGGAGATAAGACTTGCCCAGGGCCACACAGCTCAAGGCCAGGGGCACAGACGCGTCCATGTCCAATCCCAGCAGAAATTCAGCCAGAGCAGGTGCGGGCTGGGAGCTGAATGCCTGCCGGCCAGACGGCCACATACAGAAGCTCAAGGGAGGCCGGAGCAGGTAGCCCTGAGAGGCCTGGAGGAAAACCCTTCCAGGGCCACCCGGCCCACCTCTGGGCCTTTCCCAGGATGCTGGAGTGGGCCCAGGAACTGGACAGATGGGGAGCCAGGCCTGCTTAATTCCCAAGGAGAGAGGGCCGGCCCAGGGCCAGGCCTCGGTGGCCCTGACTGACGACACACTGGTACAGCCACACTCCCATTCTTAGCCTCCTGGGCACTGAGGAGAGACCAGGAGCTTGTCAGGGGGTCGGTCACAGGCTGCCTCCAGAAGACCAGGCGCCTCCTCCACCTAAGACAGTGGGAGGTCCCAGCTGGGCTCACAACGTCCCCAGGCCTGGAGTCTCACTTTGCTGGAAGTGGGTGACCCCTTGGCCTGCTGCCTCGAGGATCCCAGGAGATAACAATTCTGAGAGGATTTTCTAAACTGCAAAGGGCCACAAGTAGAAAGAAAAAGGAAGACTGGGCAGCTCTCAATCCACCAGGCCAAGATGCTCCGGCAGGGGCAGTCCAGACAACAGCTCTGGTCAGAGCTCAGGAAGCAGCCAGTCCAGAGACGGCCAGCTGGTCCTCTGTTTCATTCATTCACTCATTCACTCCTTCACTCAGTGAACACAGGTCTCTGGCCCACTCTGTGCAGCTGCCCCTCCAGGTTCCCTAAGCTGACTGCAAATCCAGGGCCTCCGGCAGGCAGAAGCAATTCAACACAAACCGTCTGATGTTAAAATGCAAAGACCAGGGCTCTCTGTGCATAGTACGTGCTTAATAAATATCCGCAGACTCAAACGAGCATTCCTGATCTCAGGAGTGTGGGTCCTGGGGTCAGAGCGCCTGCGCTGTGTGAGACCTAAGTCACACACTGAGATTCAGAGAGGAGTTTCCGAGGAGGGGATGTGGCCTCACAGCCAGACCAACTCCTGCTTTTGGTGGTTCCCTCCCTCAGCCGCTGGCAGAGGAAGCTGGGGTGGAGTACAGCAAATCTGGCCCCACCTCCGGCCCCGAACACACCCACACCCACCCATACACCCACAGACACCCTATCTGAAGGCCGTCCCACCCTTGTCCTTTCCTTAACAGATGCAAACCCACACTCCCCCCGCCAGCCCCAAGCAGGCAGCCACCCCACGGGGACGGGGTCAGGCGGACTCTGCCACCTCCCCTCCCAGCCTCCTTACTGGGGGTGTGGGGCTAAGCACAGAATGTTCAGGGCTTTGCTGGCAGGCACGCAGTGTGTGGGCACGTACAGCAGAGACCACAATCTCCCAGAGAGGTGGTCCCAGGACACAGTGCCATCTCTCTGGCCTCGGCTGCTGCCCTTCCCCGCTAGACCCGCCGCCCTCGCCCAGGGGGCTCAGTGGCCTCGGCACTTACGTCTGGGCTCCCGGGGTCCATCCACGGTCACCTTGATGGCTCGGTGGTGGGTGGCCACTTGGGTGGGGTTGGTGAACACAGTGATGGTCAGAGTGAAGCTCTTTCCTGGAGGAGTGGGGACAAAGGCAGGACGTTGGCACCCGGAGCTGTTCACAACACCCTGCTGCGCATCACCCCTGGAAGCCCCTAACCTTCCCCAAGGGGCAGGTCTCTCTCCTTTGAACCTGGGCAGACGATGGCGCTCTGGGTAAAGTTCAAGTTGCTGGGGTCGGCATTCAAGGCCCTGGGAGATCTGGCACCTTCCCCTGCCCCACGTCCTGCTCACCCTGAATGACTTCCTCCCTGCTTCCTGGCCTTTGTTCTTGCTGCTCCTTCCATCCAGAGACCCTCAAGATCCGGGGAGGGGGAGCAAGGATGGGTCTATATACTTTTTTCTTTCTGAAAGTAACTAGTGATCTTTACAGAAAACTTTGAGAACACAGAAAATATAAAAAACAAGAAAAAAATCACCTGTGGTTCCACTGGCCAAAGATAAACACTGTTAACATTTGGGTGTTTTCTCCTCCAGTCCTTTGTATGTGCGTTTGTGTATTTACATAGTTATAGGGATACTAAATACATATTTTCATGCCCTGTTTTTTTCATTTAACATTACATCGTAAGCACTTTCCTATGTCATTAAAAATTCTTCCTAAACTTGATTTTTAATGGCTGCAAAATATTTCAACTCATGGAAGCCTCATCTTTTATCTATCCACCTCCTTACTCTCGGGCATTTATGTCGCTGCTAATTTCTTATTGGTGTGTGCAGCTGGGGCTGAAAAGGACTGATCTGGGAGCTGCAGACATTTCATTTGTAGACACAACTGTTATTTCCAGAACTCTGGTCTATTTTTAGATAGACATTTGGCTCCAAAGTCTCCATTCAAAATTCCTGAGAGGGGAAAAACTTTTAAAATAATAATTTTTTTTTCTTTTTACCATTTAAAATAAAACGAAAATGACCTTCTGTTTATAAAAATCTTTGTCTACATCTCTGCTTATTTCCTTAGAACAGATTCCAAGAAGTGGTGGGTGATTTCATCGTGTCAGAGGGTTGGGACGTATTTAGCGGCCCTGATGTCGCTGGTGAGGTGACTCTCCAGAGAGTCACCATGATTGGTGACTGGTGTGAAGCCGCATCCCGCTGTCCCACCCGCTGCCGTGCCAGCAGCACCGTGACCAGTTTATCCAGCGCAAGATCTGAAATGCTCCTGACTTCATTTGTCTTTCTTCTGTTCCCAGTGAGACTGAAACGTTTTATAGCGTTATCGTCTGTCCTAATCCAACACAGATTATCGCTTCCTGTTCTTTTGTCCTTTGCTATGAAGGTTTCAGGCCTTGGAACGATCGCTCTAGATTAAGCGTGTTAACACTTTCCATGTCCTATTCGTGGCGATCGGTCTTCCCCATTCACTGGCCTCACGTGTCACTTTCTGACACCGAGCTGCTTTGCATTTTCGGTTCTCCCTCTCGTTTGTGATTTCTCCGATGATTTTCATGTTGAGGCAGACTTCGCCAGGGAACAAGCAGGTAAAGGTTTTAAAGGTTTACCTTCCACAAACAGTGTTCTTTCTACCTTCTGCATTTCATTCTTTGCTTCTCCTGGGTTTACTGGTTGGAATGGTAGAACATAAGGAGCTTTCTTTTTTATTTTTCTGAGGAAGATTAGCCCTGAGCTAACATCTGCTGCCAATCCTCCTCTTTTTGCTGAGGAAGACTGGCCCTGAGCTAACATCCGCGCCCATCTTCCTCCACTTTATATGTGGTATGCCTGTCACAGCATGGCTTGATGAGCAGTGCCATGTCCGCACCTGAGATCCGACCCGGCGAACCCCGGGCTGCCAAAGCAGAACGTGCGAACTTAACCACTGCACCAGCGGGCTGGCGCCAGGAGCTTTCTTCAAAGGGCAACCCGACAGTCCCAGCACCGCCACTGATGTCAGGGCCCCTCCTGTCCCATTCTCCATCAAAGCCTCCATGCCCTCTGAGACAGGGGAGCGTGTGGGCGGAGCCTCGCTGATCTCCCAAGTCGGACTTGGTTTCCCCTTCCCCTGCCTCCAAGCACCCCCATCTCTGGACAGACCTGGGGACTCCCTGAGGGGAGGGGCTGATGGCCTAGTGCACCTTCGTCCCTCAGGGTTGGTCCAGGGTGGGCACTGAGTGAGGCAGCCCCAGTGGGCCCGTCTGCTGTGCCTGTGCTCCCAACAATCCTCCAGGGCAGGCAGACTTTGACAGCCCCACTTCACAGGTGGGAACTGAGAACTCAGGGCGGGGACCCGCAGCTTACGGTTGTCTCTACCCCGATGGGGCCTTTTTGGTCCAGTGAGCAAGTGAAAACTCCAGCCCCAGAAACAGGAGAATCCAGCACACAAGTAAACCAGCCCAGCTGCTGGGGCCACACCAAGAAACACAAGGGCTTCTGAGACACCGGGGCCGTGGGGGTGGGCTGGGGTTTAAATGGAGGTGTGACTCAAACAGGGGCCTCTCTAGAAGAATTTTCCTGAGCCAGCCGGCTGGAGGCAGGAGTGGAAATGCAAACCACACCTGCCCCTGGAGTCCTGGGTCAGAGGAACAAATCTGGCCCCTCACTCTCAGACCACAGGAGCACTTTCCATGATTTCTGGAAACAGAAAGTACAGAAGGTCTAGGAAAATGCCAGGCAGGTGGCCTCAGGGCCCTTGCCCACCTCGGGACCGTCCCTTCCTCCTACTCTGAGGTCATTTTCTTCCTGGACCCCAACCCCCAACCAGTCAGGTCCTCTCCTGGGCTCTGACCCTTCCATCACCTCTTTGGTGCTGCAGGGTGCCAAGTGGATGGGGAGTTTAGGTAAACAGCCCAGAGCCCGAGTGACAGGGTCGAACACCAGGCTGGATGGGCCCCATCCCCTGGAGCAGTGGCCCTGGCCCACAGCAGCGCTGGCCAGTTTCCTGAAGTGCCACTCTTTCTCACCTCACTGCCTCAGGTCTCCACTGAAAAGTCACCGGCTCTGGGAGGACCCCCTGGTCACTTTATCTATGGTAGGCGTTTTTAACTTGGCATCTGTGGCCGCCTCTTAGAACCGAGTGGACCCAGGAACTGGGACAGAAAACAAATTGCATTGTCCCTAAGGGCTCGTTGAAATTTAGCATCTCTCTCGAGTATGAACATAGGCAGCAAACCACAGAAGCATTACAGCAGTCCCTGTGACCTTGTCACCAACAGACGTCACAGACATTTACGTTACACGGATATCACGTTACAGACGGGGCAGGTTTCTCTAAATATCTTTTGTGCTCATCACAACTTCAAAATCAGTCATCATCAGACCCGTTGCTAGATCTTGTTATTTAACACGTTAACAGAGCAGCAGATTTACCACAATTTTTAAAAACGTTGTTATGTTTTAATATAATAGGTTTCTATTGCAATCCTTTGTATTTTATTTTATTCTTTAAAAAAACATTATTTTAACAAAGGGATGTGGGCTTCGCCTGACTGCCAAAGGGGACCATGGGGCAGAAAGGGTGGGAAGTTCAATCTGAAGCATCACTGGACCCCCCACTCCCACTCGACCTGCCTGAATGTCCCCATCATGTCTATTCCTTCTCATCATTCGCTACACATTTATTTTATTTTGTCTCCCTCTACTTGACTGCAAGCTTTCTGGGGGCAAGAAGTTTCGTCTTGTTTGTTGCCGTGTCCCCAGCCTCTAGGACAGCATCTGGCACACGGTAGGTGCTCAATAAATGTTTGTTAAATGAACTAAGGGCAGAGATTACTGCTCCCATTTTCCAGATGAGAAAGCTGAGACTCACAGAGGGTCATCGGGTTGCCTAGGTCACATAGTATCCGGGCAGGGCCCAGAGAGGTTCGGATGTGCTGGAGCCTGCCCCTCCACCAGACACTACGGACCCACTCCTAGGGAGTGAGAAGTCCCCACACCCACCTGGCAGCAAACCACAGGCCAGCCCTGAGGCCGCCAGCCCTCCTCAGCTTCCGCTGGGTTTCCAGGCCTGGCACCACCCATTCCCAGGTACCCGCAGAGAGGAGGGAGGGAGGGAGGAAGGGAGGGGCTGGAACTGGGAGCAGGAGTGCAAGGGAGGGGCAGGTGTCAGGTCTCACAGGAGGCAGGGACCCCATGATGCACCAGTAGGGGAAAGCTGTCTCCTGGAGGGCCCCTTGCCTCTCTGCCTGGCGGCAAACTCATGCACCCATCTCTCTCCCCGCCTTACAGAAGGGAGCCGAAAAGACGAAGGAGGTGGACAACTTTGTGCAGGAACCCTGGGCTAACTTGCCATCAGCCAGGACTCCAGGAACTGCAGATCAAGGCGCTCCAAGGCTGGCCCCGGAGGGAGGGGGAGAAGTCCTAGTCTGGAAATAGCTGCCCCTTGGGGCTCCGAGTGGCCCCAGACATTCCCGCAGGACCTGGAGCCCTGGACCAATCAGCACGCACAGCCAGGCCTGTCCCTTGGGCAAGTCCCTGTCCCTCTCAGCCCAGGTTCCTGTGTGATAAGCCCCAAGCACAGGGGCTTCAGGGACAGCAGGAGGGGACACATCTCAGGGGACCTCTGGGTTTTCTCAACATCGGCCAAGAAGCCATCTATCTCCTCTGCCACCAGTGGTCCGCCTACGCTTGCACCCACACATGTCATCCCAAATCTCTCTGCACACACTATGGTTTCCTTCCAACCAGTTAACGACAGGTGAGCAACTCATGCTCTTTTCATTTCTGTCTAGGCCAGTGGCCGCCTCCTCAAAGGCATTTTGGAGATTTGTGGCGTGGGGTCCTCAGGTGGGAGGTAGGGGGTGGGGGACGCAAAAGCCCAGTGCTGAACACTAACGAAGTATTCATCCTTGCCGGGTGTGAACAACTTGCTTATAAAGATCCACTGAGCCACGAACCTAACTCACTTTTACATAGAACAAGGCAAATTTTTCCGCACACTTTTAATTATCTATTGAATTTTCCAGGAGGGAAGACAGTTCTTTTTAAATTTTGTTAAGAACTTTGCCAAGAACTGTTCACAACTTCAGAAAATCATGTCACTGATGGCTGTGTCGCGTTCAGACTCTGAGTCACGCACACCTGGCCTGTCTGGCCTGCCGTGGCGCTCACGGGGCTGCTGAGAGGCGCGGGTGTCTGTCCACCTGGTGGCGGAGTCTCGTCCCGACATTTACATGTTCAAGTAGATATTTTATTACAGATTCCCTTCCCTTTGTTCCTCCATCATAGCTATGAAATTACATGGGTTTCGAAACCGCACGTAAGAGGCGGGTTGCGTTATCCACACGTTTCATGGGAGGATGGTAAAGGGCAAGTTACGAAATCTTTACTGTAAGACGGGGTGCTGCGCCTGGCAGGGTGGGACCCTCGGCCCCAGTCGCCATGGGAGACACAACGCCCTCACAGTTCACACCTTGAGGCTCATGGCGAGCGCTCTGGCACGTGCTGTGTGTGTGTCTTTCATGGAAAGCTATCTTCCTGGAATTCAGACAGAATCAAGGAATAAAAGCAAAGAAACAAGCAGAAGTTTCCATCTGGCTTCTCAGTCCTGGCAGAAGTCAGAGAGCCAGGGGAAGCCTCCATCCCCAACCCCGACCTCCTAAAGCGGCCCAAACTGTCTGTGTCAATCTCTGATCTGTTCTCTCAGAGGGAATTTCCCGATGGCAGGATGGGTCCGGCAGACGCGCTGCTGCATGCCGCAGGCCCCTGCGCCCCCCTCCTCACGCCAGCCGCCTCCTCTTCTCCCACTCAACAGTTCACACCTTCTGGGTTTCCCCCACCCCCGCCCAAACCACACCATCAAAGAGAATCAGTGACTGTCACCACTCAAAGGGACTTCAAAGATCTCCTGTCCCAGGCATCTGAAGTAACAAAATCTCTAACATGTATCCAGCTCTCCATATGTACCATCTGATCCACTCGTACCAATTTCCTTAATCCTCACAAAATCCCAGGAGGGAGGTACCGTCATTATCCCCATTTACAGATGAGGAAACTGAGGCACAGAGAGGTTAAGCCATTTGCCCAATGTCATCCAGCAAGTCACCGGCAGAGCTGGGAGTGAAATCCAGGTCGGCTGGATGAGGAGCCCAGGCTGTTTAACACCACGAGCCCCCGAGGTCTGAAAGTCTTGTCCACAGGGCTCGGAACTCCCACAGGCCTCGTCCTGTCTCCCGGGACCACTGAGACTGGGGAGAGAAGGGCTGCCAGGATGGCTCATAAACTCAGCCTCCTGCTTCTCGCAGAGCCACAATCCCAGCCTCAGCGGTGCCTGCTCTAAGTGCATGCTGCTGCATGATGCTTCAGAGACTCACCTCCCCCCGGCAGGCCTCGCAGGGTGGGGGCAGGTCTGTGGGCACAGATGCCACAAAGAAACCGTTTTTAGCAGCAGAATGGCCAGACAAGGTTCTGGTAACTCAGAGCATCCCCATCTCATCTCTGTATCTCACCTCCCAGGAGACGGAGTAGGGTACCACATTCCTGATGCCTTGCTGGGCTCCCGGGACTGACCTCTCCTGCTTGCCTTGAAAGGGGCTGCAGCTAGAGTGGGCCTCCCCCCACACCACCACCTGGGCCGGCGGACCCGGCCACCGCCCAGAGTGGAGCTGCATTCACCCCCGCCCAGTGGCAAGTGACTCTCCACTCACTGCTGGGGCTGGGATTAAGTTGCAAAAGGCTTGCGAGATTGGGATGACAAAAGGGGCTTGGAGACTAATGAGGAGCAGCAATGAAAGCTTAATTCATAAAAGCAAGCATTTTCCATCCATCAACCTGCAACCAGTTAAGGGCAACGTTTGAAAGAAATCTGTGCGTGGGGAAGGGAGCCAACAGGAACAGGAAATGTTTGAAAGAATGTAAACTATTTCAGTTTCATAAAAAGTAACAAGTAAACAGTTATTACATGCAAATAATGCCCTGGTTTTAATTAATGCTGAAAAGTCAAAATATGTTTGACATTTGTATGTATACACTGAACGGCTGGGGAGGAAAAAATGGTGCCCAGATGCCCGTTTCTGAGCAGAGCTGGCGGCTGAGAGGGAACTAAAACCTTGAGAAGGTCTTGTTTATTGGTGATGAAAAGTACAATCCTGCCTCAGCCTCTGTGGAGACTGGGAGCAGGGGGACCTAGCTGACTTTCTTAGCAAAGCTGGAGGGGCAGGGGCTGGGGAAGGGTGCTCCCCACTGTACAGCAAGCTGGTCTTAAGGGGCCAGCGAGCCTCGATTCTCCATTTCGCCTGGGCAGGGTTTCTAGGACTCCTCCACCCAGAAGTGATGATGGGTTTCAGGTCCCAGCAGCCTCCCACTCCACAGCCCCTGGCGGCAGCCACAGCGGCGTCTGGTTCTGCCTTCCTGCATACTGCGTGAGGTAGATCAGACAGGCAGAGTGGCACACCAGCGCTGATTCTGGGGTGGGAGTCGGCAGCCTTCAAGCTGTGCTTTCCAACATTCAGCCTCCTGCGCGGCTTTGTTGCTTTTCTAAACCGCCTGAAGGCTCAAAGGCCTGGGGAAACTGTGGCTTTAGGAGACCACAGCTGGGGAGAGGCAGCCTCGAAGGCTGGGGGTGGGGGGGGGGGGGGGCGGATTCCGCCCCAGTGGGGAGAGCGGCTAGGATGCTTCGGCCCCAAAGACGGAGGATTTGTCTAACTCAGCCTCTAAGCTCATCTATCGAAAAAGACCTAGAAGGCCCCTTTTGAATGTGTTAATCCACGATCTTCTCTCAGCGTCTCTTGTCTCTTATGAGACTGGAGGCTTCACAGGGAAAGAGGGGAGCCACGGAAGGCTCCAGTGGGAGAAAATTCTCTTTTTCTGGCGAGACCCTCAAGGGACCCTCAAAGGGGTCCGCAACACCCTAAAGGGTTCCAAACCACTGTTCTAGGCAGAGCTGGGCCTGGAGAGACCTGTTTCTGGGGCCCCCATCGGGACCCCAAGGCTTTGCTCTCAGCTTCCTCCCCCCATCTCTGCCACTGCCGGCGTGGGCTGGCGAGGTCTCCCTTCCGCTCACCTCGCCCACTGCGGCCCACAAAGCGCAGGTCGTTGAACCTGGCCACCTGGTTCTTCATGACGGCCGAGGCATTGCGCAGCTCAGCAGAGTAGTTCTCGTCGTTGCCCGCCATCACGGTCACCACCGTTCCATCTGGCACGTCCCCCAGCGCCACCACCTGAGGGCATGGGGGCAGGAGACAGCTTAGGAAGGTAGTGGGAGGGGAGGGGGAGGAGGGGAGGGGCTGGGCCAGGCAGCTCCCCCCAGTCCCAGGCGCACTGCGGATTTCTCAAATTCGGGGTAGACAGAGGCTTAAAAACCATACAGATCTTCCTCCCAAATAAAACAAAAACAAGATGACGAAATCTCTACCTTCCATACCCAAATGCTAGATGAAATGGTTAAGCCATGTCCTGAGAAATTATCCTTTCAATTAAATTAAATCTAAGCTCGAGAGCTGTGAATGAACCCGGTCACTACCGTGCGGGGGGCAGGTTCCCTCTTCCCTTCGGCTTGATCGAAAGAGGAATCAACATGCTCCTAGCAACCAACTCTCTAAGTAAAAATAATATCAACAACAATAAGAACGGCACGGCTCCCCACACTCAATTAATGCAAGAGCCGTTTGGGGTATGAAATTTGGCCCTGAAACAGGGCCCAGGCCCAGTCTACCGGCCTCTGCAAAGCCTGAATTCGTTGTGCAGAGAAAATGCAAAATGCAAAACAAGCTGGTGTTTCCAGAAAACCCCTTTAAAGTGAGAGAGGGGCTTTTGATGGAGGAGAACGCACCTGCTGGGAATTGCAGGATGGGAGTGGAGATGCTCCCCCAATACAGTCTACCCCACCCTTCCACCCCAAGGACCCTGGAGAGGCAGATGCCTTTTGAAAAGGAATCAGACTGCAAACGCAGTCACAGCCATTTAAACGTGGCCACCGCGTGCAGGGACCAGGGATCCAGATGGTAAAAATTTCAAGGAGAAAATGTTTGGGGTCTGATTAAAAAGGCCAGATTTCCTGTCAACATCCTGTCTTCTTTTAATTTCAAAGATTCCTTTTAAGCTCCAAGTGACAGTAAAACCTCCGATTTGAGGATTAAAGTCACACGGGCCTCCCCCTCCCCCTCCTCCCCGGGAGATTTTCCCCACTGGTATTTTAAGATGTCACCCGGGAGACCTCAAAGAGCCACTCATCCTTTTTTCCAATTTGGAGTCGTCTTAATGGGAGCAAGGACGGCCTCAGCTGCCAGGAGCCGCTGTTTCCAGCCACCTCGGGCACCTCCACCCCCAGCCGCTGCTGGCCCTTCCTGCCCTGCCCTTTCTCACGGCAGCTGTGAGGTTTAGGGGAAAACCAAGGCGTTTTCGTTTCATCTCGCTGCCCCCTTAAAAAAAATGAAAATGAAACAGTCGCCTACTCCCTGGCAAAGAGAAAAAGATCCTCTGAATGACTGGGGGCTGCCGGGGGTGGGGGCGCCCCCAATTTCTGCCTGACGTTCGGGATCCCGGCTGCAGCCGTTTAGGGATGAGGGTCCCCAATCCCGGCCTAGAGTCGCCCGGTATAAAATTTCAGAAGCCAGAGGCTGAGGGTGCGAGCAGGAAGTGCTTCTGAAGCGCTGCAGGAGGTGTGCTGGCAGCGGAGGCTAGGCCCTATCCACCCTCCGCACCCCACCTCCGGGGTCCTCGCCCTGGTCCGGGGGCTCCTCTCGCCCGCCGCCCGCAGGGCTGTGTCCGAGGGATCGGGGTCGCGGGGGAGCGAAGAGCCATCCGCGCGTTTCCGCATGAACGGCTCTCCGCAGGGCTCCCCGAAGGCGGAGGAGGCAAACCCGCTAAAAGTCATCCCCGCCGGCTGCATCCGAGAGGGAACGCCGAAGTCCCCGGGCGGAGCGCGCGGCGAGACCGAAGGCGCCCGGGGCCCAGTCGCCCCGCTCTCGCCGCGAGGTCGCGGGCCACGTCCCCTCCCTTCCTTCCCGGGGCCCTGGCTTCTGCCGGCGTCCTCCCGCCCGGGCCCCGCACTCACCTTGAAGGCGACGGGCAGCGTCTTGTTGCAGCGCCAGTGCGAGGGCAGCACGGAGCAGAGGAAGTTGGGGCTGTCGGTGCGCACGAGCTCGCCCGCGTGGTCCGCCAGAACGTCCACCATCGTGCGCACTTCGGGCCGGGCGCGCCCGCCGGGGCCCACGGCCGCCTGCGCGCCCAGCGCGCCGCTGTTCTCGCCCATCTTGCCGCCGCCGCCGCCGCCGCCGCAGGGGAAGGCCGTGGAGGGAGGTGTGAAGCGGCGGCTGGTGCTCGGGTCTACAGGAATACGCATACCAGCGGCCGTCAGCGCGCCGGGCGGCGGCGGCGGCGCGGCTCCCCCGGGGGCGGCCGGCGCGGGTGCCTGCTCGGCCGCCGCTGCCGCGAGAAGCGGGAAAGCAGAAGCGGCCGGGCTGGGGCCGCAGGGCGCA